>NW_019946474.1:24109-31246 GCF_002910315.2 Salvelinus sp. IW2-2015 | reverse complement strand
CATATGGGCGTTCTCCAGCTTGGTTGACATCTGTGAACGCAGAACTATTTCAATCTGGGCGCTTCTCCAGCTTGGTGAACCCTCTGATGAACAGAACAGACCTATTCAATATGGACGTTCTCCAGCTTGGTGAACATCTGATGAACAGAACAACTATTCAATTGGGCCTTCTCCAGCTTGGTGAACCATCTGGTGAACAGAAATACTATTCAATATGGCGTTCTCCAGCTTGGTGAACATCTGATGACACGAACGAACTATTCAATATGGATGTTCTCCAGCTTGGTGAACCATCTGGATGAAACAGAACTAACTATTCAATATGGGCGTTCTCCAGCTGGTGAACCATCTGATGAACAGAACATAACTATTCAATATGGACGTTCTCCAGCTTGGTGAACCATCTGATGAACAGAACATAACTATTCAATATGGGCGTTCTCACTGGTGAACCTCTGTGAACGAACAGACTATTCAATATGGGGTTCTCCAGCTTGGTGAACCATCTGATGAACAGAACAGAACTATTCAATATGGAGCGTTCTCCAGCTTGGTGAACCATCTGATGAACAGAACAAACTATCTCAATATGGGCCTTCTCCAGCTTGGTGAACATCTGGTGAACAGAACATAACTATTCAATATGGGCGTTCTCCAGCTTGGTGAACCATCTGATGAACGAAACATATCTATTCAATATGGACGTTCTCCAGCTTGAGTGAACCATCTGATGCAAGAAAAAACTTTCAATATGGACGTTCTCCAGCTTGGTGAACATCTGATGAACAGATAAATATCAATATGCGTTCTCGCTTGGTGAACCATCTGATGAAAGAACATAACTATTCAATATGGGCGTTCTCCAGCTTGGTGACCTCGATGAACAGAAAACCTATTCAATATGGCGTCTCCGCTTGGTGAACTAGAAACAGAACTATTCAAGATGGGCGTTCTCCAGCTTGGTGAACATTCGAATGAACAGAACATAACTATTCAACGGCGTTCTCCGCTTGGTGAACCATTGAGGACAAGAACATAATTTCGTTAGTTAGCTCAGTAGTGTTAAATTATTCACACAGTCATGAAATGGATTTGCTAATATATTTTCTAAACAAGGACATCTTATCAGAATTTGGAAAAGCGAACTGCTTGCTAGGTTCTATATCAGAGGGAGAGGAGAGGGAAGCAAAGTTAGTGTTCTATAACCAGAGGGAGAAGGAAAGGGAGCAAAGTTAGGTTTCTATAGCCAGAGGGAGAAGGAATGGAAGCAACTGCTAGCTAGGTTTCCTATAGCCAGAGGAGGAAGGAGGGGAAGCCAACTGCTAGTAGGTTTCTATAGCCAGAGGGAGAAGGAAAGGGAAGCCAACTGCTAGCTAGGTTTCTATAGCCAGGGGAGAAGGAAAGGGAAGCAACTTGCTAGCTAGGTTTCTATGCCAGAAGGAGAAGGAAAGGCAAGCAACTGCTAGCTAGGTTTTATAGTCCGAGGGAGAAGGAAGGGCAAACTGCTAGCTAGGTTCTATAGTCAGAGGGAGAAGGAAGGAAGCAAACTGCTAGCTAGGTTTCTATAGCCAGAGGGAGAAGGAACGGGAAGCCAACTGCTAGCTAGGTTCTATAGCCAAGGGTGGAAGGAAAGGGAAGCAACTGCTCGCTAGGTTTCTATACCAGAGGAGCAGGAAAGGAAGCAAACTGCTGCTAGTTTCTATAGCCAGAGGGAGAAGGAAGGGAAGCAAACTGCTGCTAGGTTTCTATAGCAAGGCGAAGGAAGGAGCAATGCTGCTAGTTTCTTATGCCAGAGGAGAAGGAAAGGGAAGCAACTGCTAGCTAGGTTTCTATGCGCAGGGGAGAAGTTTGAATAAGAAGGCCAATTCAACTTCATGAAATATTACATGTTGACTCATCAGGAAAAGGAACAATCCCAAAAGCATTGACCAGTTAGGAGGACGATGCCTTCCTCCTGTGATGTCTGGGATCCCCATGTAGTCACCCTCCTCACTAACCTAATCTTCCCCATGTCACCACTCCCTACGTTCAACCCTCCCACTACCACATCAGCACCCCCCTGTCTCCCTGTCAGCTGTAAGGGATGGCAGCGTGGTTGGAGTCTCTCTCTCTCGTCTCTCTCTTGCTCTTCCCTCGGCTCAGTGCTCAGGATTCATGGCCACATCTAGAACAGTTTAATTAGTTAATGCAAGTTAATTACTTATCTTAGTGTGGCTGACCAAACTGCAGCTCACATCGTCACACTGATAATGGAAGAACTGGGAGGTAGAGAAAATCAACTTCAGACCAATGGAGAGGCCTGTCATCACTATTGCTATCAGCGCACCATCACTGTCCATGAGAATGAAGCAGGATGAGGCCTGGAGTCTGTTATAGGAGCCTGTTATTGAATGTCGATGATTATATTATGACTCCGTGAGTTAGTTACTGCTCCATCAAACCAGGTGTGTATATTGTAGCGATCCTTTACTAGAGCAGGAGGCAGACACACAGCAAGGCCAAGCTCTTCCTCCAATCAAATAGCGGAAGGATAAACTGTATCCAATCAAAAGGAATGATTTCTTCTCCTCATGGCAGATGAATATATTCACTAAGCAACGCTCAGTAGTGACAAAAAAAAATCTGAAAAAATGGTCACAGACCCAATGTTGATAATCTTTGCTTAAATTCTGTCTTTTTTGTGTTTGAAAATAGATTATTATGGCTCTCAACCAGCGGTGAACTCAAACATGCTTGCATGTGCAAATTGCACAACGTAAGATTTATGCGGCAGAGAACTGAATGGGAAATGAGAGGGGACCAATGAAAACAGCTTTCTGGATTTCCTGCTGTATCTAATTTGTCTGCAGCCATTCCTCCGGTGTAAAAGCTCATCCATTGGACCAGGGCAACTCCCTGACACCCTGTAGGAGGGTTCAGATGGGGGGAGGAACCAGAATGGGGACACAAGGCAGTGGCCAGCAGCTCTAAAAGGTCAGCCTGGGATATCAATATACGTCTGGGGTCATAGTGTCTCAAGCTCAAATTCATATAGCCTTCTTACATCAGCTGATATCTCAAAGTGCTGTAAGAAACCCAGCCTAAATCCCAAACAGCAAGCAATGCAGGTGTAAAAGCACGGTGGCTAGGAAAAACTCCCTAGAAAGCCAAAAAGGAAGAAACCTAGAGAGGAACAGGCTATGAGGGGTGGCCAGTCCTCTTCTGGCTGTGCCGGGTGGAGTTAATACAAGAACATGGCCAAGATGTTCAAATGTTCATAAATGACCGCATGGTCAAATAATATTAATCACAGTAGTTGTCGAGGGTGCAGCAAGTCAGCACCTCAGGAGTAATGTCAGTTGGCTTTTCATAGCCAATCATTAAGGTATCTCTACGCTCCTTTTTTTCTTCTTAAAATAACGTTCCCAAGGTAAACAGACATTTTCTCTGGCCCAGATCGTAGAATATGCATATCATTTACGATTAGGATAGAAACACTCCAAAGTTTCCAAAACTGTCAAAATATTGTCTGTGAGTATCAAACGATTCTGCAGACAAAACCTGAGAAAATCTCTCCTGATATTTTTAAAGAATCTGTGTTTCTGGACTGTAGATATTCCATTTAAAGGGCTATCAACCAGATTCCTTTTCCTTCCTCAGGCTGTGACCAGGTTTAGACATAGTTTCAGGCTTTATTTTGAAAATTAACAGATTTTTCAAACTAGTCAGCGTGTCCGAATAGGATAGGAACACAGATTTCTTTAAAAAATTCAGGGTCATATTTTCTCAGGTTTGACAGTTTTGGAAACTTGTTTACCATTGTGTGTTCATTTCCTGAGTGAGTTTTCGAGACTTTGTGTTTGTTGTATTTTCAGAATTAATGTGATCCTGTGGCTACCGTTTCTCAGTAAAGTATTATGTTTATCCTTAACCACTGATTCCTGTCTGGTCTCTTCTCTGCACCTGGGTCCAACCTTACCATCATAACGGTTGCGGTAGGGTAATTTAGGCAGGTTACCATGGTGTTCTTGGGCACAGGGACCATGGAGGTCTGCTTGAAACATACTTGAAACATTTAGCTCATCTGGTAGGCTTGTGTCACTGTGCTTCCCTTTYTAGTCTGTAAAAGTTTGCAAGCCCTGCCACATCGGATGAGAGTCGGAGGCATTGTAGTACGTTTGATGGTTTGTCGGAGGGCATAGCGGGATTTCTTATTAGCGTCCGGGTTATTGTCCCGCTCCTTGAAAGCGGCAGCTCTACCCTTTAGCTCAGTTTGGACCTTTGTACGTGTCTCTGTGTGTGGAATGAAGGTGGTCTAGAGTTTTGTTTTATTCTGGCTGCACATTTAACATGCTGGTAGGTAAAACGGATGTAAGTTTCCCTGCGTTAAAGTCCCCGGCCACTAGGAGCACCGCCTCTGGATGAGCGTTTTCCTGTTTGCTTATGGCCTTATAGAGTTGGTTGTGACCGTACACAGCTCATTGATTGCGGTCTCAGTGCCAGCATTGGTTTGTAGTGGTAAATAGACGCTATGAAGAACATAGATTAAAACTCTCTTGATAGATAGTGTGGTCTACAGCTTATCATGAGATACTCTACCTCAGGCAAATAAAACCTTGAGACTTCCTTAATATTAGATTTTGTGCACCAGCTGTTATTTCCAAAGAGACACAGACCTCCCCCCCTTGTCTTACCGGAGGCAGCTGTTCTATCTTGCCGATGGACCGTAAACCCAGCCAGCTGTATGTTATCCATGTCATCGCTCAGCCACAACTCTGTGAAACATAAGATATTACAGTGTTTAAAGTCACGTTGGTAGTATAGTCTTGATCGGAGCTCATCCATTTTATTATCCAATGATTCTACTTTGGCCAATAGGACTGATGGTAGAGAAGCATTACTCACTCACCATCGGATCCTTACAAGGCACCCTGACCTACGTTCCGATATCTCCATCTCTTCTTCATGTGAATGACGAGGATTTGGGCCTTGTCYGGTGTCTGAAGTKAAARCTTTGTCCAGTACGAGGTGAGTAATCGCTGTCCTGATATCCAGAAGCTCTTTTCGTTCTTAAGATACATTACATTACTGTCAGTTTTAGATTTTAGTGATGTTATAAATATGCAGGCCTCAGCCACTACCCTGAGAGCACTTGATTCAGTGTTCATTACACATCAGAAACGTGTAACACATCATTGTGATCTCTACAGCGCTGTTGGCTGGTCGTCATTGACCTTGCGTAGGCTTACACACTGYTATACACTGATTTATAAGGCCATATTTTGTTCTTTTTTAGTCAGGTCAGTAAATAAATATKAATTACYGTCCCATTCTGATTTGRTTCTAACAGTACCAAAAATTAGAACAYGTCATGGTAGAAATAGTTTATTTACTCGTGGTCCTGGAATTCTCTCCTGAACATTTTAAAATGTGATGATCTAGTTTCGTTGGTGGAGTTGAAACACTTGATCGATGTATATATCATAGAAGATTGTAATTGTTTTTAGGCCAGCTGTTTTTAGTCAAGATGTTTGTGCTTTTAACTTGTTATGGCTGCAGGGGGCGTATTGAAAAACTGGAAAATATGTGCAAATTTTCAAACGGCCTCTTAATCAATTTTTGCTCTTACAATATGCATATTATTATTACTATTGGATAGAAAACAGTCTCTAGTTTCTAAAACCGTCGTTTAATTATTTCTCTAAGGGAACAGACTAATTTTTACACCATTTTCCTATCCGGAAGTGAGATTTCCAAATCGATTGTCGCTCTTCAAGCCTTGTCATAAAGGGCTGTCACGTTAGGACTGTAGAAACACGTCATAACGCCTTCTCTGGGTGTCATGCGGAAGTGAGAGAAGAAATCACTTGATTATCTCTTCTTGGATTTGAACCACTCTTGAGTGAGTGTTGCGCAGTTATTTTTCTTTCTGGCGCGCAGTGGACCTGGACTCGGCTTCGGAAAACTCTGTAAAGTGTGAATATGAGTCTCTGGCTCGATTTTATTTGATACATGTCCACATATATCCTAAAGTATGTTATTTTCAATATAGTTTAATTATATTATTGAAATTATTCTGGACTTTAGCTGATGCGACGCATTAATTTTTTCAAGATGGGAGGTTGCGTCGCATGCCAGTGTGCTTGCTAATTCAGAGGGAATTGTTCGTTCTGGTGAAATCATAAGACATTTCTGAACAAAGGACCGTGGAGACATTCTGATGAAGATCAACAAGATAAGAGCCCAATTTGGGATGATTTTTCATATATTGTCGAACTGTGCTATGCTACGTTTGCCTGAGTCAATGCTGTTGTGATGTTAGCTATTGTAGTAGCTAATATGCGATATATGTGTTTCGCTGTAAACACTTCAAATCGGAAATATTGCTCTATTCACAAGATCTTCTCTTTCATTAGTTATCCACCATATATTTCTGAAATGTTTTATGATGTTAATTAGTAGTTGACGTTGGTGTCTGTATTTTCACTGGCATCCTCCGTGGATTTTCTGACTGTAGTCTGATGGTAGCAGTAATGTAAACTGATTTATGAGCTATAAATATGGCACATTTTTTTGCACAACCATAGATTTATTTGTGTAATGTTATAGACTGTCATCTGGGTAGTTTTTTCTAGGTTATTTAGGTTGGTCTAGGTTAGTTAGGTTGGCTTGTTGCATGCTACTTGCATCCTACTTGTGCTGTGAAAATGTCCTGTCTCTCTTTTTATTTGGTGGTGAGCTAACATAAATAACTGTGGTGTTTTCTCTGTAAAACACTTTAAAAATGGACATGTTGGCTGGTGACAAGATGTTATCTTTCAAATGCTGTATTGGACTTTGTTAATGGTGTGAAAGTTAATAATAAAAAAAATAGATTTTGAATTCGCGCCGTGCACTTGAGCTGGATGTTGCATAGGTGTACCGGCGTCGGGCTGACGTCGGGCTGCAGCATAACAGGTTTAATGTAATATGTTTGTTGATGTATATGTGTGTTATAGTTTAGTTTAATGTGTGTTAGTTATGTAAGTTTCTTTTGTCTGACACGTTTGTTCCCTTGCTGCTATTGGACAGGTTCTATCTTGGAAGAGATGTTATCTAATGAGAAAAACCTGTTAATAAAGGTAAAATAAAAAATTAATAATAGATAGGTGGCGAAAC
>NW_019946474.1:8899-14680 GCF_002910315.2 Salvelinus sp. IW2-2015 | reverse complement strand
GGTGAAGAGAGAGATACAGAAACAACGTCTGTCCTGGTGAAGAGGAGAGATACAGGACAACGTCTGTCCTGGTGAAGAGAGAGAGAGATACAGAGACAACGTCTGTCTGGTGAAGAGAGAGAGAGATACAGAGACAACGTCTGTCCTGGTGAAGAGAGAGATACAGAGACAACGTCTGTCTGGTGAAGAGAGAGAATACAGAGACAACGTCTGTCCTGGTGAAGAGAGAATACAGAGACACGTCTGTCCTGGTGAAGAGAGAGAGATCAGAGAACACGTCTGTCCTGGTGAGAGAGAGGATACAGAGACAACGTCTGTCCTGGTGAAGAGAGAGATACAGAGACAACGTCTGTCCTGGTGAAGAGAGAGAGATACAGAGACAACGTCTTGTCCTGGTGAAGAGAGAGAGATACAGAGACACGTCTGTCCTGGTGAAGAGAAGAGAGATACAGAGACAACGTCTGTCCTGGTGAAGAGAGAGATACAGAGACAACGTCTGTCCTGGTGAAGAGAGAGATACAGAGACAACGTCTGTCCTGGTGAGGAGAGAGAGATACAGAGACAACGTTTTGTCTGGTGAAGAGAGAGATACAGAGACAACGTCTGTCCTGGTGAAGAGAGAGATACAGAGACAACGTCTGTCCTGGTGAAGAGAGAGAGATACAGAGACAACGTCTGTCTGGTGAAGAGATAGAGAGATACAGAGACAACGTCTGTCCTGGTGAAGAGATAGAGAGATACAGAGACAAGTCTGTCCTGGTGAAGAGAGAGATACAGAGACAACGTCTGTCCTGGTGAGGAGAGAGATCTTCCTGACTCGTTCTCTGACAGTAGGAGTGATTCCGCCCTGAGTTGCGCGTATCTTACTGAGGACCAGGTCCTGATCCTCTGGATGCTGAGGGTCCACAGGAGCACTGTTATTCATTAATGATAGAGAGGCTTTTGTTACACTAATGTCACCACCATATGATAGGTAGATCTAGCCGACTGTATGCTAATGCTGGAAATATGGCTGCCAGCCTGGCGACTAATACAGCGTGGAAAATACTGGCCAGCTGTTCTCCTGTATGTTTGGACAGATCAGAGATGACAAGTACCATCAAACTAAACGCTTATTCTCAAATAGCCACCTGTCCCTTTCGAATAGCCAGGCAACAGCACACCTTTAAATAAATGCCTGTTTCAAATCAATTCTGGTTCTATATGAATTGTTTGAGGTTACCATGAATTAAAATTAGTTATTTACGAGGAAATAATGTTKGATTTTTTTATAATAAATACAAAAAAATTATGTCAGTCGTGCGTTTTATCTCCAGTAAGAAACGGCTAGCCGTTGGGAGCTAACAGCTGAGAACTGCTAGCCGTTAGCTGCTAACAGCTGAGAACTGCTAGCTAACTGGCAAGCACAAAAACAGTCAACAACTTCGGGACTAAAGACCCCCAGAAATCACCTGATCGCCTCCTAGTGGCAAAAGTAAGAACTGCAAAGAATTAATAGGTATAGTTTTGGTATATTTATAAATGAGACATTTGACATAGAAATACTATTTTAATACGATTTGTAGCTTTGTCATACTCGTTGAACTACTAACTTGGATTAGTGAATGCTGTTTCTCCACAAGGCTTCATCAGACCRTTACTGCATCTAGCCTGGCCACTGTTTTAATCCTCCACCATCATGACAATAGGCTCAAACTAGTTCCCTCTTCATCTCTATGGGAACAGCCAGATTCACAGTCAGACTAAATAGCCTTGGAAGACTCATCATCGGAGTCCTTTTTGTAACAATGTAACAATGTAACAATGTAACAATGTAGCAATGTAACAATGTAACAATGTAACAATGTAACAATGTGTGCTGAGAGTCAGGAAGCAAGTTCAGGGAGTGTTTAAATAAATAAACATAATACAAAATAAGAAACACAAACAACGCATAGACATGACATAGGAACAGAAACAACAACGCCTGGGGAAGGAACCAAAGGGACAGATATAGGGAAGGAACCAAAGGGACATATATAGGGAAGGAACCAAAGGGAGTGACATACATATTATAGGGAAGAACCCAAAGGGACAGATATAGGAAGGAACCAAAGGGAACAAATATAGAAAGGAACCAAAGGGACATATATAGGGAAGGAAACCAAAGGGAGTGGACGATACATAGGAAGGAACCAAAGGGAGGACATATATAAGGGAAGGAACAAAGGGAGGAGACATATATAGGGAAGGAACCAAAGGGAGTGACATATATAGGGAAGCAACCAAAGGGAGTGACATATATAGGGAAGGAACCAAAGGGAGTGACATATATAGGAAGGAACCAAGGGACATATATAGGGAAGGAACCAAAGGGGGACATATATAGGAAGGAACCAAAGGGACATATATTAGGGAAGGAACCAAAGGAGTGACATATATAGGGAAGGAACAAAGGGACATATATAGGAGGAGCCAAAAGGACATATATAGGGAAGGAACCAAAGGGAGCTGACATATATAGGGAAGGAAATAAAGGGAGTGACATTATAGGAAGGAACCAAAGGGACATATATAGGGAAGGAACCAAAGGGATGGACCATATATAGGCGAAAAAGAACCAAAGGGAGTGACATATATAGGGAAGGAACCAAAGGGAGTGACATACATAGGGAAGGAACAAAAGTGAGTGACAATATATAGGGAAGGAACCAAAGGGAGTGACATATATAGGGGAAGGAACCACAGGGAGTGACATATATAGGGAAGGAACCAAAGGAACATATATAGGGAAGGAACCAAAGGAGTGACATACATAGGGAAGGAACCAAAGTGAGTGACATATTATAGGGAAGGAACCAAAGGGACATATATAGGAAGGAACCAAAGGGATGAACATATATAGGGAAGGAACCAAAGGGACATTTATAGGGAAAGACCAAAGGGAGTGACATATATAGGGAAGGAACCAAAGGGACATATATAGGGAAGGAACCAAAGGGAGTGACATATATAGGGAAGGAACCAAATGGACATATATAGGGAAGGGACCAAAGGGAGTGACATACAGTAGGGAAGGAACCAAAGGAGTGACATATATAGGGAAGGAACCAAAGGGACATATATAGGGAAGGAACCAAAGGCGTGACATATATAGGGAAGGAACCAAAGGGACATTTATAGGGAAGGAACCAAAGGGAGTGACATATATAGGGAAGGAACCAAGGACATATATAGGGAAGGAACCAAAGGATGGACATATATAGGGAAGGAACCAAGGGACATATATAGGGAAGGAACCAAAGGACATATATAGGAAGGAACCAAAGGGAGTGACATATATAGGGAATGAACTAAAGGGAGTGACATATATAGGGAAGGAACCAAAGGACATATATAGGGAAGGAACCAAAGGGATGGACATATATAGAGAGATACGGGGGAAAAGGAACCAAGGAGTGACATATATAGGGAAGGAACCAAAGGGATGACATGATATAGGAAGGAACCCAAAGGGACATATATAGGGAAAGGAACCAAGGAAAGTGACATTATGAAACAGGACATATATAGGGAAGGAACCAAAGGAGGTGAACATACTAGGGAAGGAACCAAGTGAGTGACATATATAGGGAAGGAACCAAAGGGAGTGACATACATAGGGAAGGAACCAAAGGGAGTGACATATATAGGGAAGGAAACCAAAGGGACATATATAGGGAAGGAAGCCAAAGGAGTGACATATATAGGGAAGGAACCAAAGGGACATTTCTAGGGAAGGAAACCCAAAGGGAGTGACATATATAGGGAGGAACCAAAGGGACATATATAGGGAAGGAACCAAAGGGAGTGACATGATATAGGGAAGGAACCAAAGGGACATATATAGGGAACGGAACGCAAAGACATATATAGGGAAGGAAACCAACGGACAGGTGACATATATAGGGAAGGAAGACCAAAGGAGTGACATATATAGGCAGGAACCAAAGGAGGGACATATATAGGAAGGAACCAAGGGAGTGACATATATTAGGGAAGGAACCAAGGGAGTGCATATATCTAGGGAGAACCAAAGGGACATATATAGGGAAGGAACCAAATGAGTGGAGATATATAGGGAAGGAACCAAAGGGAGTGACATATATAGGGAAGGAACCAAAGGAGTGACATATATAGGGAAGGAAACCAAAAGGGAAGTGACAATATTAGGAAGGAACCAAGGAGTGACATCATAGGGAAGGAAACCGCAAAGGGAGTGACATATATAAGGGACAAGAACCAAAGGGACATATATAGGGAAAGGAACCAAAGGGGTGACATATATAGGGAAGGAACCAACGGGACATATATACGGGGAAGATACCAAAGGAGTGACATATATAGGGAAGGAACCAAAGGGAGTGATATATATAGGGAAAGGAAGCCAAAGGAGTGACATATCTAGGGAAGGAACCAAAGGGACATATATTGGGAAGGAACCAAAGCGGACAGATATAGGAAAGGAACCAAAGGGACCAGATATAGGGCAAGGAACCCAAAGGGACATATTAGGGAAAGGAACCAAAGGGACATATATAGGGCAGAGTAATCAGGGAAGTGATGGAGTCCAGTGAGTCTGACGCGCGAGGTTGTGCGTAACGATGGCGACAGCGTGTGTCCATAACGAGCAGCCTGGTGACCTAGACGGTCGGAGAGAGAGGCACATGTGACACCTTTCAGACTGAAAGTTCGTTTTTGTCTCAAACTACTTACTGGTCAGCCTTAAACTAATTAATACAAAATCTATAAATGCTTATTTGTCCCGAATACAACAGGATCCTTTACTTAGTTAATAAACCCCAACAGTAAAGGGTAGGAAAATCCATTACCCCTCTTCATGCTATTCACTAACCTTCACATGAAGAAGGTCACACGTCTCTGAGGAGGACCATGTAATGGCTGGCAAGCTGACATATATACTTATCTAGATGGATGCATAATGTCTGTGATGTACTCATGTCATCAAAGTGGTGTTAATGTTCATATTAGCACATTACGCATGTAATAACATATGCATAGGCTCGTGTGAGAGAAAACCACAGTCGACAAAGGTTCCATTGTTTGTAGAGGCTATGTTAATTACAGACTTCAAATAAGAGAACGAGTTCACCAGTAACCTTCACGACGACTTGACTGACTGGGTAGTCTGCTTTTAGCCATGAGGGTGGTACTGCTGACTGAACTGACTGACTGATGACTACTGACTGACTGGCTGGCGGTGGCGCGTCATCATGGAGAAGCGTCTTAGTCTTGCGCGTGTGAGACGTTTCCACTTCACCGGGTAGTACTAGCTATTTATACACGACACGTACAGGTTGACCGGGGCAGCTGGCTTAGGGTACCAGTGGGCAGAAACAGTATTGACTCGAAACTGACTGACTTTGGAACTGACTAGGCATGACGGCTGACTGACTTGGCTTGACTGGGGGGTCGTTGGCATTTATCCCGATGAGGTGACGGTGCCACGTTGAAATGTTTTAACTGACAGTTGACTGACTCCTTGACAGTGGTACAATCGACTGATATCTCTGATAGATCGCTCGAATGTTTTTCCTGACTGGTGGGAGACTGTGTGGACACTGGACTGGGATGGTCTTGTCTTGTGCTCTCATACCTCTTATGGTGATGGAGCGACATCGTGTGCAGCAACGGGTGTGGCTGAAATAGCCAAATCAACTAATTTGAAGGGGTGTCCACATACTGGTGTGACACTGTGAACATTGGATGCTGAGTCGTGACTGTATGTCGTTAGTGATAACA
>NW_019946474.1:0-6400 GCF_002910315.2 Salvelinus sp. IW2-2015 | reverse complement strand
TTCATACTATGTTGAACCTGATGTCTCTCTTCAACCTTCTATGTTGAACAGATGTTTCTTCATTCTATGTTGAACTGAATGTTGTCTGTTCCAACCTTTCTATGTTGAGATGTCTCTCCTTCCAACCTTCTATGTTGAACAGTAATGTGCTCTCTTCCAACCCTTCTATTGTTGAACAGATGTCTCTCTTCCCAACCTTCTATGTTTGAACGATGTCTCTCTTCCACCCTTCTATGTTGAACTAATGTCTCTCCTTCCCGTTCTTATGTTGAACAGATGTCTCTCTTCCAACCTTCTATGTTGAACAGATGTCTCTCTTCACCTTCTATGTTGACAGATGTCTCTCTTCCACCTTCTATTGTTAAACAGATGTTCTCTTCAACCTTCTATGTTAATCAGAATGTCTCTCTTCAAACTTCTATGTGAACTGATTCTCCCCAACTTCTATGTTGAACAGATGTCTCTCTTCTACGTGTTTAAAAACAAAAAATGCATATTATTTTTTCACACACGCACACTGGCACAGTTAAGCCAATGTTTCCTGAGTGCACAGGAAACAATAGACAGGAAACAATAGACCCTCCTCTCTCTCTCTCTTCCATCATACTTCCTCTCCTCTCCCTGTTGGATACTCTCCGCGCTCACACACAATTTACCGGACTTGCTTCGTGCAGTCCGCTTAGTCGGTCTCCTCTGTTCATTGCGCGTGAATTGATGTCATCGTTTGAAGCGTCGCGCAGAGAAACAACATCTTGGCTCGGTTTAACGTGGAAATGAACAGGATCAGCTTTCCGGTACTTTTTTATGATCTTTTTTTCAACAGATTGAAAACGATTTCACCGGAATATGGAAGGATTAAAAGGAACAGCAAACTGAAACCAATGTCGCGACTTTGAGCTTGGGGATGTTTTATTCTGTGGGTTTTAGGTATCTGATCTCTACCAGAATATAACAGTTTGATCGTTGAGAATGACAATGTCGAGCATTATTTAGTGACAAGATATAATATGTTATAAGTAGAGCTTTATTGGATGTGTTAGCCTACAACTAATGGGTTGGAGGACTGGACATCTGTGAGTGGATTTGACATTTGCGTGTGACAGAGGGAAAGGTAGGCTAAGTGTGTGTGTGTGTGTGTGTGTGTGTGTATGTGTGTCACACTGACCCTTCAACAAGCTCGCACAGTCTCAATTCAGAATCCGACGTTAGCCCACGAACGCCAAATTTCGATGGTTGAGTTTAGGCATTTAATTCTGAATGTTTAAGGTAAGGGTTACGGTTTGGAATAGGGTAATAAAAAAAAGAAACACCAAAAAATAAACTTGTGCTTTAACTTAATTTTTCTTTTAACATTTCCCCCAAAAACGTGTACATACGAACGACAGCTTAAAGACACTATGACTACATCACACCACTACATCTCGTCTGCCCAGACCTGCATGCTCACACCTCCATCCCTAGTCCGTTAAAATTATGTTTATATTGTAATACTTCTGACAGGTAATTTCTAGCTCTGCCCACAACTTCATTCCCAGAAAAGCTTTTATTATTGAGTCATTTTTAGTTTTGCTGTAGAATTTGTGAATTTTGTCTCTTGTAAAATACATTCTAAACATTAGTTTATACTGGATTAAGCACACATTTTCACTAACTGTAATTTCGTTAATTATTCTCCAACTTTCTCTCCACCTTGTGCCAACATCAGTTCTTTTTTAAATCTTGGTTCCAATAGTTGATATTTGTTTCTAAGAGATTGTCAGTTGGATAGGCTCTCTGCAACGTTTAGTATATCTTATCATATGACTATCCTTTTCTGACTCAAATAAGATTCAAGGTTTCTCTGATGTCAAAATGATTTCAAATCGAAATTTAAGTTTTAAGTTGCATGTCTTTGAAACTATCTACATTGATCCAAAATTACTTTTTTTAAATTCTGTTATGGAAATTTACTTGATGCACAGTGTCGTAACATGTTCTGTCATGGTCCTAACCATGTCATAATATGTCATAACAGCTGACATAACTTGTCATATCCTGTCATAATATGGTCCTAAAACTGTCATGACACATATATTTACACCTGTCGTGACATATGTTGTGTTATGTTATGGCTGGTTATGACACCTACATAAGAGTGTCAGAACCCACATTTATTCAAGTCAGAAGTTTCCATTTTAAATGTTGTTTATTAAATCCTTTGTTGTCTTTGAAATGAATTCTTTACAGTCATGTTTTTTCATTATATTTTAAATAACTTGTAGAAAATACACTTTATGATACATTCATGAAGCATTATGACCATCCTGTGTCACTTTACTTGGACTAAAAAAAGACACTTTATGACACTGTCATGAAGCATTATGACCATCATAATCATATAAGCCAGATAGGCCTATCACGTACATGCCCTTATATCGGACATCAGTCACAAAGTGTATTTTCCTACTTCTGAAAGCTGCTTCTGCATTCATCCCAGTCAACAGCAACAGTGGATTCTTTCACTTTTTTCAAGAGAAGGTCTTTTAACAAAGCAAATTTGAGGAAAACGCTACCGAAGTTCTACCAACACATTGACTGTGTTACTCGCGCTGGGAAAACACTCGACCACTGCTATTCTCTCTTCTGGGATGCCTACAAGGCCCTCCCCGCCCTCCCTTCGGCAAATCAGATCACGACTCCATTTTGCTCCTCCCTTSTTATAGGCAGAAACTCAAAGGTCTATTCAACGCTGGTCTGACCAATCAGAATCCATGCTTCAAGATTGTTTTGATCACGTAGACTGGGACATGTTCCGGTAGCCTCGGATAATAACATTGACGTATACACTGACCACGGCACGTGAACTGAGTTCATCGGGAAATGTAAAGGGGATGTTGTTCCCACTGTGACTATTAAAACCTACCCAAACCAGAAACTGTGAATAGATGGCAGCATTCGCGGCTAAACTGAAAGCGCTAACCGCTGCATTTAACCATGGCAAGGTGACTGGGAATATGGTCAAATACAAACAGTGGTAGTTATTCCCTCCGCAAGGCAATCAAACAGGTAAAACGTCAGTATAGATGTAACAGTTTTAACTTTACAGCGTCCCCTCGCCCCACCCGGGCGCGAACCAGGGAGCTTCTGCACACATCAACACGGTCGCCCACGAAGCATCATTACCCATCACTCCACGGCCCTTGCAGAACAAGGGGCAACACTACTTCTAGGTTTCAGAGCAAGTGACGTAACTGATTGAAACGCTACTAGCGCGTACCCGCTAACTAGCTAGCCATTTCACATCCGTTACACTCACCCCCCTTTCAACTCCTCCTTTTCCGCAGCAACCAGTGATCCGGGTCAACAGCATCAATGTAACAGTATAACTTTAAACCGTCCCTCGCCCCGACCGGGCGCGAACCAGGACCCTCTGCACACATCAACAACTGACACCCACGAAGCATCGTTACCCATCGCTCCACAAAAAGCCGCGCGCCTTGCAGAGCAAGGGGCAACACTACTTCTAGGTTTCAGAGCAAGTGACGTAACTGATTGAAACGCTACTAGCGCGTACCCGCTAACTAGCCTAGCGCATTTTTTTTATTTTTTTATTTTTTTCTATTCACGCTTAATTTAACCAGGCAGGCTAAGTGAGAGAACAAGTTCTCATTTGCAACTGCGGACCTGGCCAAGGTAAAGCATAGCAGTGTGAACAGACAATCACAGGTTACACCATAGGAGTAAACAATAATAATTTCACATCCGTTACATAGAGACAAAGTGGAGTCAACGGCTCAGACACGAGACGTATGTGGCAGGGTCTACAGACAATCATGGATTACGAAGGGAAAACCAGTCACTTCACGGACTCCGACGTCTTGCTCCCAGACAAGCTAAACACATTCTTCGCCCGCTTTGAGGATAACACAGTGCCATCGACGCGGCCCGCTCTCAAGGACTGTGGGCTCTCGTTCTCTGTGGCCGACGTGAGTAAAACATTTAAACGTGTTAACCCTCGCAAGGCTGCCGGCCCAGACGGCATCCCTTGCCACGTCCTCAGAGCATGCGCAGACCAGCTGGCTGGAGTGTTTACGGACATATTACATCTCTCCCTATCCCAGTCTGCTGTCCCCACTTGCTTCAAGATGTCCACCATTGTTCCTGTACCCAAGAAAGCAAAGTAACTGAACTAAATGACTACCGCACCGTAGCACTCACTTCTGTCATCATGAAGTGCTTTGAGAGGCTAGTTAAGGACCATATCACCTCCACCTTACCTGGCACCCTAGACCCACTGACATTTGCATACCGCCCCAATTGGTCCACAGGCGACGCAATCGCCATCACACTGCACACCGCCCTATCCCACCTGGACAAGAGGAATACCTATGTAAGAATGCTGTTCATTGTCTACAGCTCAGCCTTTAACACCATAGTACCCTCCAAGCTCATCATCAAGCTCGGGGCCCCAAAACGAAGAAGCTGATCGTGGACTTCAGGAAACAGCAAAGGAAACACCCTCTTCTCCACATTGTCGGGACCACAGCTTCAAGATTGTTTTGATCACGTAGACTGGGACATGTTCCGGTAGCCTCGGATAATAACATTGACGTATACACTGACACGGTGACTGAGTTCATCGCATTGTCGGGACCACAGTGGGGAAGGTGAAAGCTTCAAGTTCCTCGGCATACACATCACTGACAATCTGAAATGGTCCACACAGACAGTGTGGTGAAGAAGGGGAAACAGTGCCTCTTCAACCTAAGGAGGCTGAAGGAATTTTGCTTGGCTCCTAAAACCCTTACAAACCTTTACAGATGCGCAATCGACAGCATCCTGTCGGGCTATATCACCACCTGGTACGGTAACTGCACCGCCCTAGACCGCAAGGCTCTCCAGAGGGTGGTGCGGTCTGCACAACGCATCCTGGAGGGCAAACTACCTGCCCTCCAGGACACCTACACCACCCGATGTCACAGGAAGGCCAAAAAGATCAAGGACAACAACCACCCGAGCCACTGCCTGTTCACTCCGCTACCATCCAGAAGACAAGGTCAGTACAGGTGCATCAAAGCTGGGACGAGAGACTGAAAAACAGCATCTATCTCAAGTCCATCAGACTGTTAAATAGCCATCACTAGCCGGCTACCACCTGGTTACTCAACCCTGCACCTTAGAGGCTGCTGCCCCATATACATACACATGGAATCACTGGTCACTTAAATAATGGAACACAAGTCACTTTAATCATGTTTAAATACTGCTTTACTCATTTCATATGTACATACTGTATTCTATTCTACTGTATTTTAGTCAATGCCACTCCGACATTGCTCGTCCTAATATTTATATATTTCTTAATTCCATTATATTACTTTTAGATTTGTGTGTATTGTTGTGAATTGTTAGATATTACTGCACTGTTGGAGCTAGAAATACAAGCATTTAGTTATACTTTCTGTCTCTCTCTCTCTCTCTCTCTCTCTCTCTCTCTCTCTCTCTCTCTCTCTCTCTCTCTGGGTAACATTGTGTAACAGAAGACAGTCACTGAGAGAGTGAGATAGAGAGAGAATGATCTGAGTGACAAGTTAAGGGCCTTCTACGCCATCAAAAGGAACATCAAAATTTACATGCCAATTAGGATCTGACTAAAATACTTGAATAAGATAGAACCATTCCCTTTATGGTTGGTTTGGTCTGGGGTCCGCTCATCAACCAGGAATTCACAACATGGGACGAAACACCAAATTGAGGCTCTGCATGCAGAATTCTGCACAAATATACTTTGTGTACAATGCAAACAAAACACCAAATAATGAGATTGCACTTCCCTAACCTCTTGCCAAATGTATTTTTTATTTTTTTATTTTTAACTTTAACTAGGCAAGTCCATTAAGAACAAATTCTTATTTACAATGACGGCCTAGGAACAGTATTGACCATATTACAACACATATTCTCTCAGATTACACAGACCCACAAAGAATTAGAAAACAAATTATACATTTTGATTTAACTCCCATATCTACTGGGTGAAATACCACAGTGTTCATCACAGCAGCAAGATTTGTGACCTGTTGCCACAAGAAAAGGGCAACCAGTGAAGAACAAACACAATTGTAAATACAACCCATATTTATGTTAATTTATTTTCCCTTTTGTACTTTAACTATTTTCACTATTGTGAAGAAGAAGAGCTGAACCTCTTACTGAGATATATAGAGAGGGGGGAGAAGGAGGAGAAAAGGAGAGAGGAAGAACAGAGAGAGAGATGAGAGGGAAGAGAGAGAGCGAGAGAGAGAGGGAGAGAGAGGAAGAGAGATAGAGAGAGAAGAGAGAGAGAGAGAGAGAGAGAGAGCGAGAAGAGAGAGAGAGAGAGAGAGAGAGAAGAGAGAGAGAGAAAGAGGAGAGAGAAGGC
>NW_019946473.1:33195-56474 GCF_002910315.2 Salvelinus sp. IW2-2015 | reverse complement strand
TCAATACTGCAAGATGCTGCTCTTGACGAGTAGCGAGAGATTTACTGTCATCATCTTCAAATAACTGCAGATGTCTTGACGGAGTAGGAGAGTATTACTTCATCATCTTCAATATACTGCAGATGTCTTGAGGACGTAGGAGAGGTTTTACTGTCATCATCTTCAATATACTGCCAGATGTCTTGACGGAGTAGGAGAGTTTAACTGTCATCATCTTCAATTATACTGCCAGTGTTTGACGGAGTAGGAGAGTTTTACTGTCATCATCTTCAATTACTGCAGATGTCTGACGCGTAGGAGAGTTTTACTGTCACTCGACTTCAATATACTCAGATGTCTTGACGGAGTAGGAGAGGTTTTACTGCTCATCATCTTCAATATACTGCAGAGCTGTCCGGTTAACGCGAGTAGGAGAGGCTTTACTGTCATCATCTTCAATATACTGCAGATGTCTTGACGCGATAGGAGAGGTTTACTGTCATCCCCCGGAATATCTGATGTGGAGTCCTGACAAACACTTGTCACACTGAATCTTTGTGTAGTTACATAATATGATCACATTGAATTCAACATTCAAGAACCTAGTGTACACCTAGTGGTAGAGCATTGGGCTAGTATCCGAACCGGTTGCAAGTATCGAATCCACCGAGCCTGCAAGGCACCAAAATCACACAGCCTGAAATAACAGGCCAGAATTACACCATATATCACACAGCTTTGATATAACAGTTCAGATACACACAGTATCACACAGCCTGAAATAACAGTTCAGAATTACACCATGTATCACACAGCCTGATATAACAGGCAGAATTACACCATGTATCACACAGCCCTGACAAATAACAGTTCAGAATTACACCGCTGTATCACACCAGCCTGAAACAACACAGACAGTCAGTGTTATTGCTAACTAGTTAGTGTTTTAGTTTCAGACAGCCTACAATTATTACAATATTTTCCCCGCCTTCAGTTCTCATTCCCACCCTAAAATATAAACCCCACACAGAGAAAACCTGATTAAAACACAACCAACAAACCCCAAGTGTTGCTTGTTTGCTGCGTTCTACCTAAGTAAACAAGTTTTTTTTCCCTCTTCGATTACGTCTTCACATCAGAGCCGTGCCGTACGGGGGGGGGGGGGGGGGGTTAACGAGTACACAACGGGGACTCGTCCGCCTTATCAAGTTGCTTGCATAATAATAATACATATATTCCGAGCAGCACCCTGCAAGTGCATGTGCAAATACTTTGATGTGCCGGATTGGATTAACATATACTGGGGAGCGAGCCGATAGGCAGTGCCAGAACTCCCCAGCCCCAGAAGACACGGAGAGTACCACCACGTATTAATGACTGACGATGCCTTCCAAAATGGTACACTATCGTCTACCCTTTGAGCACAGGGCTCTGGTCGAAAGTAGCACACTACGTAGGGATTAGGATTTCATTTGGGACACACTTTTGGGCCTTTTTCCCCCCAAAACCACAAATCAAACAGAAAAATGAAAYGGGATTTAAACACAGAATGTGAAGTAGGATATCAAACAGGTTATAAACACAGAATRTGAAGCAGGATATCAAACAGGTTATAAACACAGAATGTGAAGTAGGATATCAAACAGGTTATAAACACAGAATGTGAAGCAGGACATCAAACAGGAAGTAAACACAGAATTCTCTACAGAACATCATCAGAATGTTCTCGGAACCCCCACTACAGAACATCATCAGAATGTTTTAGGAAACCCCTCTGCAGAACATCATCAGCATGTTCTCGGAACGCCCTCTTTTAAATATGAAACTATTTGTGAAAAGATGAAATGTAATTTTAGCTCCTAAATGAGAGAATTGTTTTCATAAATTTAAACTCCGCTCACTCAGTGAACAGACATCGGTTGTGAACTATGAAACACGCCCTTCTCTCCCACCACTACATAAGCCCTTTACAAAAATGTAACTTTGTGTTCCCGAGGATGTGAGGACAGCTGTCCAGACATTAAAAGGGCGAATTTCAACATGGAGGTGACGCTCGACACGCCGGGAAGGATGAATTTCGACTATACCAGCCAGAATATAGCATGAGCTTGTAGCATGGCAACTTGGTATGAACTTTGAACTCTTATTCACAAAAGAAGTGATACCTCCTAGCCGTTGAGTTAGCAGCAGCAGCAGCTGTAAACGTGGGCTAGGAAAGGACGGACAAAGTATCTGCTCTACCACACGACGACGGTACTAGGTCGTATCCACTTTACCACCAGACATTCTCCAGAGGACAAGAGATCCCTGCTGGGCAACCCAGCCTTACATCTACAACCAACCTATCGAAGCGCAGCTCAGAGGAAATATTTCTTCCATTTTCCAAATGGGCGGTTCTATAGAATGCATAAGGTTCTGTATTTACGATAGCGTTGCTGCCTAAGGTCCAATAGAGATCCAATCCCTTTGTTCCTCAGTCTTCCCACTCTTTCATTCAAACCCCATCCCCCTTTCTTTGTGTAACCAGCCATCATATCGGTTCTGTCCGCTAGGGACTTTTTCTTGTATGACATAATTAGTAATCAATGTATGATCCATTCTGTGTATATGTCATTCTGTGTGATTATTTAGGTATTTAGTAAATAAATAATTAACCACATTTTGTATTGCTGATTCAACATGTTAGCCAGGGTTCGTGAAGATAACCAAGAATTCTACGACGTTCAGATGAGACTGAATAAGTTGCTGATTAATGATTGGCTGCTATTGAGGTAAAATATTACCAGGTCTTTAAGAGTTTATTTGGAGGATAACAGCCCTATAAACATTCTTTCGTGGTGCCCCGACTTTCTAGTTAATTACATTTACATGATTAGTTTAATCAGGTAATATTAATTACAGAGAAAGGATTTTATAGAATAGCATGTCATATCACTTAATCCGGCATAGCAAAGACACGACACTGGTGAGGGGAGGACGGCTTGTAATAATGGCTGGAACGGAGTGAAATAATGGCTGGAACGGAGTGGAATAATGGCTGGAACGGAGTGAAATAATGGCTGGAACGGAGTTAAATAATGCCTGGAACGGAGTGGAATGGCTGGAACGGAGTAAATGGAACGGTATCAACCAGATGAAAACCTTTGGTTTTATGCAGTTCCATTTACTCCACTCCTAAATGTATTATGAGCCGTCCTCCTCTCAACAGCCTCCACTGGTATCTGTCAATTTAGGAGTGTGGTTCTCCAACTGGGACGATACTTTGCCTGTATAGGACTCTGGTCTAAAGTAGTTGCGCTATATAGGGAATAGGGTTTCTAGAGGTCTAAATCTCTGGTCTAAATACCTAATCTGTGTAGGGAATAGGGTTCTATAGGACCTGGTCTAAAAAGTAGTGCACTATATAGGGAAATAGGGTTCTATAGGCTCTGGTCTAAAGTAGTGTACAGTCGTGGCCAAAAGTTTTGAGAATGAATCAAATATTAATTTCAAAAGTTTGCTGCTTAAGTGTCTAGATATTTTTTGTCAGATGTTACTGGGAATACTGAAGTATAATTACAAGCATTTCATAAGTGTCAAAGGCTTTTATATGACAAATACATGAAGTTGTGCAACGAGTCATATTTGCAGTGTTGACGCTCTTTTTCAAGACCTCTGCAATCCCTGGCATGCTGTCATTTAACTTCTGAGCCACCTTGACTGATGACCCATTCTTGCATAATCAATGCTTGGAGTTTGTTAGAATTTGTGGGTTTTTGTTTGTCCACCGCCTTTTGAGGATTGACCACAAGTTCTCAATGGGATAAAGGTCTGGGGAGTTTCCTGGCCATGGACCAATATCAATGTCTTGTTCCCCGAGCCACTTAGTTATCACTTTTGCCTTATGGCAAGGTGCTCACCATGCTGGAAAGGCATTGTTCGTCACCAAACGTGTTCCTGGATGGTTGGGAGAAGTTGCTCTGGGAGGATGTTTGGTACATTCTTTATTCATGGCTGTGTTCTTAGCAACATTGTGAGTAATCAAACTCTCTTGGCTGAGAAGCAACCCCACACATGAATGGTCTCAGGATGCTTTACTGTTGGCATGACACAGGACTGATGGTAGCGCCACACCTGTCTTCTCCGGACAAGCTTTTTTCCGGATGCCCAAACAATCAGAAGGGGATTCATCAGAGAAAATAACTTTACCCCAGTCCTAGCAGAGTCCAATCCCTGTACCTTTGGCAGAATATCAGTCGTCTCGATGTTTTTCGTGGAGAGAAGTGGCTTCTTTGCTGCCTTCTTGACACAGGCCATACCTCAAAAGTCTTCGCCTCACTGTGCGTGCAGATGCACTCACACCTGCCTGCTGCATTCCGGAGAAAGCTCTGTATGTGGATTGCGCCGATCCCGCAGCTGAATCAACTTCAGGAGACTCTTCATAACATTCTGGAGTATATGCAAATTACCGCATCATACAAACTGAAGGAGCAGACTTAGTGAAAATGTATATTTGTGTCATTCTCAAAACTATGGTGTCATTGTAGAGAGGATGTTCTATAGTGCATTGTAGAGAGGACTGTTTCTGATGGTGAGCTTGTAGAGAGGATGTTCTATTGGTGGCATTGTAGAGAGGACTGTTCTAGGTGACATTGTAGAGAGGATGTGTCTATGGTGAAGTTGTAGAGATGGACTCGTTCTAGTGGGATTGTAGAGAGGACTGTTTCTAACGGTGGCATTGTAGAGAGGACTGTTCTATGGTGGCATTGTAGAGAGGACGCTGTTCTCGGTGGCATGTAGAGAGGGACTGTTAAGGTGGCATTGTAGAGAGGACTGTTCTATGGTGGCATTGTAGAAGAGGACTGTTCTAGTGGCATTGTAGAGAGGACTGTTCTATGGTCGGTTGTAGAGAGACTGTTCTATGGTGGCATTGTAAGAGAGAGACTGTTCCTATCGGTGGCATTGTAGAGAGACTGTTTTGGTGGATTGTGAGAGGATGTTATGGTGAATTGTAGAGAGGATCTTGTTCTATGGTGGCATTGTAGAGAGGACTGTTCTAGCGTGGCTCTGTAGAGAGGATGTTCTAGGTGGCATTGTAGAGAGGACTGTTCTATGTGTGGCATTGTAGAGAGGATGTTTATGGTGGCATTGTAGAGGGATGTCTATTTGGTGGCATTGTAGAGAGGACTGTTCTAGGTGGCATTGTAGAGAGGACTGTTCTATGGTGGATTGTAGAGAGGATGTCTTATGTGCATGTAGAGAGGATGTCAGGTCATGAGAGCTGTTAGTGGCATTGTAGAGAGGACTGTTCTATGTGTTTCTGGAAAACTCTTTGTCGATAAACAAAACCATTTAAAGGTGTGATGTATCCGTTTGTCTGCGTGTGTTGGACCCTCTGTAGTCGTGTCAATTAACAGTGTTTTTGTGGCTTGAGCATTGCTCCTGAAGAGCCTAATGAATGCTGGGCTCAGGGTGCATGTGTGTGTGTGTGTGTTGGTGTGTGTGTGTGTTGTGTGTGTGTGTGTGTGTGTGTGTGTGTGTTGTGTGTGTGTGTGTGTGTGTGTGTGTGTGTGTGTGTGTGTGTGCAGGGTTGAGTGCTGCCGTGCTGAGTTAACCCTCTCCTATTAATTAATGGTGTAATTAAGGTTTTGTCAGTGACACATCATCGGGCTGACAGGGATAGATGGGTGTGCAGGTCCTAGCCAGGCGTACTGTGTGTGTGTGTGTGTGCTGTGTGTGTGTGTGTGTGTGTGTGTGTGTGTGTGTGTGTGTGTGTGTGTGTGTGTGTGTTGTGTGTGTGTGTCAGGTGGGTAGACAGGCAGCAACAGTCTGTAATGAACAGCAGCCATTACAGGCAGGTTAGATGATGATGGGACCACTGCTATGGTTTGGCTGCCTCGTTTCTCTCTGTCTCTCTGTCTTGCCTTGCTCTCGTGCTCTGCCTGCCTCTGCTCTGCCTCTGCTTCTCTCTGTCTCGTCTCCTCTCTCGTCTCTCTCTCTCTTCTCTCTCTCTCTCTCTCTCGTCTCTCTCTCTCTCTTTTCTCTCGTGTCTCTCTCTGTCTTCTTCTCTCTTCTCATCTCTCTCCTTCTCTCCTCTCTCTCTTCTCTCTCTCTCTCTCTCTCTCTATCTCTCTCCTCTCCTCTCTCTCTCTCTCTCTCTCTCTCTCTCTCTCTCTTCTCTCTCATCTCCCCCACTCCAACCCCCCCTCCTCACCTCAATTCCTCAATGATACACGTTGTCCCTTCTATAACATAACAAATTAATTGTGGACACTTTAGTCTGAAACATGCTGTTGTTCTACTGCCTCAGAGTCAGTCTTTACTAAACTCCCAAAGGTAGTGGAAAAGAGAGACAGATTTCTGACTGTAGTTATGTGTAACTCAGGGGAAGACTGGGACAATAATCTGGCCATGGCATTTTGTCCACACCAACCCAATTCAATGCTCGCTCCGCCAACACATCCCCCTGCCGCCGCCGCAAATGCCACAACATCAACCACACACACACACCACAACACCACACACACACACAACACACCACACACACACACACACACACACACACACACAGCACACACACACACACACACACACACCCACAAACACAACACACACACACACACACACACACAACACACACAACACACCACACACACACAGCCTCTCTATGTGTCTTCACAGCGTATTGATCAGTAATGATGGACAGGTGTAGTGTTGTACAGCTTAGAGGGTGTGGTGGTTAAGGGATGGATTTCAGAGGACATCTTACAGTCACAGAATGACTGTTTTGATTTCTCTCTGGGCTCATTCATTCTCTACTCTCTCTTTGCCTCCTCCTGCCTTCTCTTTCTCCCTCACAACAATTTTGTGTCAATGTTATTTTTTCAGTACCGTTCAAGACCCTCCAAAAAGCTTTCTCCTCTGCTTTTAATGTTCTGTATGAATTGTCTACTTCTGTCTCATAGTTGAGGGACTGTTTCCTGACGACAGCTCTGTTAGCATCAGGAAAGGAGGTCACAGCTAGAAGACAGCCTGTCCCCTTGGGAGAGTCTACTAGAGGTGATCTCTGTCGGGCACAGAACGGAAGCTCAGCTGCAGACTAGTAACTAGCTGGTGATCTCTGTCGGCCGCAGTACAGAGCAAGCTGCAGACTAGGTAACTAGCTGGTGATCTCTGTCAGGCGCAGTACGAAGCTTAAGCTGCAGACTAGGTAACTAGCTGGTGATTTTTGACGGCCGCAGTACAGAAGCTAATGGTGCAGATAGGTAACTGCTGGTGACGTCTTGCGTGCCCAGTACAGAAGCTAAACTGCAGACTAGGTAACTAGCTGGTGATCTCTGTCGGGCCGCAGTAACGGAAGCTAAGCTGCAGACTAGGTAACTAGCTGTGATCTCTGTCGGGCCGCATACGGAAGCTAAGCTGCAGACTAGGTAACTAGCTGGTGATCTCTGTCAGGCGCAGTACAGAAAGAGAAGCTGCAGACTAGGTAACTAGCTGGTGATCTCTGCTTGGTCCGTTACGAAGAGAAGCTGCAGACTAGGTAACTAGGTGGTGATCTCTGTCAGGCTGCAGTACGGAAGCTCACAGTTGAAGTCGGAAGTTTACATACACTTAGGTTGGAGTCATTAACAGTTTTTCAACCACTGCACAAATTCTTGTTAACAAACTATAGTTTGGCAAGTCGGTTAGGACATCTACTTTGTGCATGACCAAGTACTTTTCCAACAATTGTTAACAGACAGATTATTTCACTTTTAATTCACTGTATCACAAATTATGGGTCAGAAGTTGATATACACTAACTGTGCCTTTAAACAGGTTGGAAGATTCTAGAAAATGATGTCATGGCTTTAAAAAAATTATTAAGATGTCCACAAGTCTTGGTCATCATTGGGTGTGATTTCCAAACGCCTGAAGGTAACACATTAATCTGTACAAACAATAGTACGCAAGAAAAACACCATGGGACCACGCAGCCGTCACCGCTCAGGAAGGAGACGAGTTCTGTCTCCTAGAGATGAAACATACTTTGGTGCAAAAAAGTGCAAATCAATCCCAGAAAAAGCAAAGGACCTTGTGAAGATGCCCCGAGGAAACAGGTACTAAAGTATCTATATCACAGTAAAAACGAGTCCTATATCGACATAACTTGAAATGCCGCTCAGCAGAAGAAGTACTGCTCCAAAACCACCATAAAAAAGCCAGACTACGGTTGCAACTGCACATGGGGACAAAGATCATACTTTTTGGAGAAATGTCCTCTGGTCTGATGAAACAAAAATAGAGCTGTTTGGCCATAATGACCATCGTTATGTTTGGAGGAAAAAGGGGAGGCTTGCAAGCCGAAGAACACATCCACCGTGAATCACAGGGGTGGCAGCATCATGTTATGGGGGTGATTTCTGCTGGGGGACTGGTGCACATTACAAAATAGATGGCATTATGAGGTAGGAAAATTAGTGGATATATTGAGGCAACAGCTCAAGACATCAGTCAGGAAGTTAAGCTTGGTCGCAAATGGGTCTCCCAATGGACAATGACCACAAGCATACTTCCAAAGCTGTGGCAAAATGGCTTAAGGACAAACAAAGTCAAGCATTGGAGTGGCCATCACAAAGCCTGACCTCAATCCCATAGAATAGTTGTGGGCAGAACTGAAAAAGCGTGTAGAGCAAGGAGGCCTACAAACCTGACTCAGTTACACCAGCTCTGTCAGGAGGAATGGGCCAAAATTCACCCAACTTATTGTGGGAAGCTTGTGGAAGGCTACCCGACACGTTTGACCCAAGTTAAACAATAAAAGGCAATCTACCAAATACTAATTGAGTCAATGTACTTTTCTAACCCACTGGGAATGTGATGACAGAAATAAAAGCTTAAATAAATAATTCTCTACTATTATTCTGACATTTCACATTCTTAATTCAATAAAGCGGTGATCCTAACTGCCCTAAAACAGGGAATTTTTTACTAGGATTGAATGTCAGGAATTGTGAAAAACTGAGTTGAAATGTATTTGGCTAAGGTGTTGTAAACTTCCGACTTCAGCTGTAAGTTGCAGACGAGTAACCAGCTATTTCAGGGGCTACAGATGGAAAAGAGAGGGGCATGCGTAGCAGGGACTGTGCGTGAGCAACAGTTGGGGACTTAATCAGATCATTTTAACGGTGCGGCATATGCTCTACCTATAGAGCGCTGATTGCAATTCCTGTCCATCCTATCATTAATTTTGGGGCTTCATCATGTTTCATTGAAATGTACAGCTGTGTGTCGTACGCATAGCAGTGAAAATGGACAGTGTGTTGCCGAATGACATCACCGAGAGATAGAATATATATTGGTTCTAAAACGCAGTGGCGGAAAAATTACCCAATTGTCATACTTGAGTCATACTTAAAAAGAAAAAGACTCAAGTAAAAAGTGAAAGTCACCCAGTAAAATAGTACTTGTGTAAAAGTCTAAAAGTATTTGGTTTGAAATATACTTAAGTATCACGAGTAAAATAATACACCATTAAACACTTCTTATATTAAGCAAACTAGACAACCTGATTTAAAAAATATATATTTATGGATAGCCAGGGGAACAGTTCAACACACAGACATAATTTACAAAGGAAGTATGTGTGTTTTAGTGAGTCCCCCAGATCAGAGGCAGTAGGGACGACCAGGGATGTTCTCTGTTTAGTGAGTCCTCCAGATCAGAGGCAGTATGGATGACCAGGGATGTTCTCTGTTTAGTGAGTCTTCCAGATCAGAGGCAGTATGGATGACCAGGGATGTTCTCTGTTTAGTGAGTCTTCCAGATCAGAGGCAGTAGGGACGACCAGGGATGTTCTCTGTTTAGTGAGTCTGCCAGATCAGAGGCAGTAGGGACGACCAGGGATGTTCACTGTTTAGTGCATGAATTAGACCATTTTCCTGCCCTGGTAAGCATTCAAAATGTAACGAGTACTTTCGGGTGTCATGGAAAATGTAAGGAGTAAAAGTACATTATTTTATATAGGATTGAAGTGGGGTAAAAGCAAAAGTTGTCAAAAATACAAATAGTAAAGTACATTTATCTCCAAAAACGACTTATGAATGGTTGGTCCCCTGACAAATCATTGGTAAGTTCTGGTGTTCCTCAAGGTTTTGTTTTAGCAGTGGTGTAATGTACTACTGTACTACTGTACATTACACAACTGCTAAAACGAAACCTTGAGGTACACCAGAACATACCATTGATTATGTCAGAGGACCAACCATCCACCAAGACAAAMTGATATCTTTCTGACAGATAGGATCTACACCAGGCCAGAACTTGTCCGTGTAGACCAATTAGGGTTTCCAATCTCTACTAAAGAATGTGGTGATCGATGGTGTCAAAAGCAGCCCGAGGATCTAGGAGCATCTAGCATCTAGATCTTAGGTGGAGGGAGATGATACCCCGTAGTCGAGGAGATAAAACCGCGTAGTCGGAGGAGATAATAACCCGTTCTCAGAGGGAGCTAATACCCCGTAGTCGGTGGGAGCTAATACCCCGTAGGTGGAGGGAGATAATACCCCGTAGGTGGAGGGAGATAATACCCCGTAGTCGGAGGGAGATAATACCCCGTGGTGAGGGAGCTAATACCCCGTAGGTGGAGGGAGATAATACCACGTAGTCGGAGGGAGATAATACCCTGTAGGTGGAGGGAGATAATACCCCGTAGGTGGAGGGAGATAATACCCCGTAGGTGGAGGGAGATAATCCCCCGTAGTCGGAGGGAGATAATACCCCGTAGGTGGAGGGAGCATAATACCCCGTAGGTGGAGGGAGATAATACCACGTAGTCGGAGGGAGATAATACCCTGTAGGTGGAGGGAGATAATACCACGTAGTCGGAGGGAGATAATACCCCGTAGGTGGAGGGAGCTTATACCCCGTAGGTGGAGGGGATAATACCCCGTAGGTGGAGGGATAATACCCGTAGGTGGAGGGAGTAATACCCCGTAGGTGGAGGGAGCTAATATCCCGTAGGTGGAGATAATACCCCGTAGTTGGAGGAGATAATACCCCGTAGTTGGAGGGAGCAAATACCCCGTAGGTGGAGGGAGCTAATACCCCGTAGGTGGAGGTAGATAATACCCCGTAGGTGGAGGGAGATAATACCACGTAGTCGGAGGGAGATAATAACCCGTAGGTGGAGGGAGATAATACCCCATAGGTGGAGGGAGCTAATACCCTGTAGGGGAGGGATAATACCCGTAGTGGAGGGAGATAATACCCGTAGGTGGAGGGAGATAATACCCGTAGGTGGAGGGAGCTAATACCCCGTAGGTGGGGAAGATAATACCGTAGTGGAGAGAAATACCGTAGTCGAGGGAGATAATAACCGTAGGTGGAGGGAGATAATACCCCGTAGGTGGAGGGAGCTAATACCCTGTAGGTGGAGGGAGATAATAACCCGTAGGTGGAGGGAGATAATACCCCGTAGGTGGAGGGAGCTAATACCCCGTAGGGGGAGGGAGATAATAACCGTAGGTGGAGGGAGATAATACCCGTAGGTGGAGGGACTAATACCCTGTAGTCGGAGGGAGATAATACCCCGTAGGTGGAGGGAGATAATACCCGTAGTCGGAGGGAGATAATACCCCGTAGGTGGAGGGAGATAATACCCGTAGTCGGAGGGAGCTAATACCCCGTAGGTGGAGGGAGATAATACCTCGTAGTCGGAGGGACTAATACCCCGTAGGTGGAGGGAGATAATACCTCGTAGGTGGAGGGAGATAATACCCTGTAGGTGGAGGGAGATAATAACCCGTAGGTGGAGGGAGATAATACCCCGTAGGTGGAGGGAGATAATACCCCGTAGTCGGAGGGAGATAATACCCCGTAGGTGGAGGGAGCTAATACCCCGTAGGGGGAGGGAGATAATACCCGTAGGTGGAGGGAGATAATACCCCGTAGGTGAGGGAGATAATACCCCGCAGGTGGAGGGAGATAATACCCGTAGGTGGAGGGAGTAATACCCCGTAGGTGGAGGAGATATACCCCGTAGTCGGAGGGAGCTAATACCCGTAGGTGGAGGGAGATAATACCTCGTAGTCGGAGGGCTAATACCCTGTAGGTGGAGGGAGATAATACCCGTAGGTGGAGGGAGATAATACCCTGTAGGTGGAGGGAGATAATAACCCGTAGGTGGAGGGAGATAATACCCCGTAGGTGGAGGGCGATAATACCCCGTAGTCGGAGGGAGATAATACCCCGTAGGTGGAGGGAGATAATACCCGTTAGGTGAGGGAGATAATACCCCTGTAGGTGGGGGAGATAATACCCGTAGGTGGAGGGAAGATAATCCCCGTAGGTGGAGGGAGATAATACCCCGTAGTCGGAGGGAGATAATACCCCGTAGGTGGAGGGAGCTAATACCCGTAGGTGGAGGGAGATAATACCACGTAGTCGGAGGGAGATAATACCCTGTAGGTGGAGGGAGATAATACCACGTAGTCGGAGGGAGATACATACCGTAGGTGGGAGGGAGCTTATACCGTAGGTGGAGGGAGATAATACCCCGTAGGTGGAGGAGATAATTACCCCGTAGGTGGAGGAGATAATACCCCGTAGGTGAGGGAGCTAGTATCCCGTAGGTGGAGATAATACCCCGTAGTGGAGGGAGATAACTCCCGTAGTTGGAGGGAGCAAATACCCCGTAGGTGGAGGAGCTAATACCGTAGGTGGAGGTAGATAATACCCCTAGCGTGGAGGGAGATAATACCACGTAGTCGGAGGAGAATATAACCCGTAGGTGGAGGGAGATAATACCCATAGGTGGAGGTGGCTAATACCCTGAGGTGGAGGAGATAATAACCCGTAGGTGGAGGGAGATATACGTAGGTGGCGGGAGATAATCCCGTAGGTGGAGGAGCTAATACCCCGTAGGTGGAGGAAGATAATACCCCGTAGGTGGAGGGAGATAATACCCACGTTAGTGGAGGAGATAAATACCCGTAGGTGGATGGGAAGATAATACCCGAGGTGGAGGGAGTAATTACCGTAGGTGAGGAGCTAATACCCTTGAGTTGGAGGGAGATAATACCCCGTAGGTGGGGGGCAGTAATACCCGTAGGGGAGGAGATAATAACCGTAGGTGGAGGAGATAATACCCCGTAGGTGGAGGAGCTAATACCCTGTAGTCGGAGGGAAGATAATATACCCGTAGGTGGAGGGAGATAATACCCCGTAGTCGGAGGGAGATAATACCCCGTAGGGTGAGGGAGATAATACCCGTAGTCGAGGGGGCTAATACCCGTAGTGGGAGGAGATAATACCTCGTAGTCGGAGGAGCCTAAGTAACCCCTAGTGGAGGGAACTAAACCCCGTAGGGGAGGAATAATAACTGAGGGGATAAACCGTAGGTGGAGGGAGATAATACCCCTGTAGGTGAGGGAGATAATACCCCGTAGTGAGAGAATCTACCGTAGGTGGGAGGGAGATAAACCCCGTAGTGGAGGGAGAAATACCCGCAGTGGAGGAGATAATTCCGCGTGGTGGAGGAGTAATACCCGTAGGGGAGGGAGATAAACCCCGTAGTCGGAGGGAGCTAATACCCCGTAGGTGGAGGGAGATATACCTCGACGTCGAGAGCTAATACCCTGTAGGTGGAGGGAGATAATACCTGTAGGTGGAGGGAGATAATACCCTGTAGGTGGAGGAGATAATAACCCGTAGGTGGAGGGAGATAATCACCCGTAGGTGGAGGGCGATAATACCCCGTATCGGAGGGAGCTAATACCCTGTAGGTGGAGGGAGATAATACCCCGTAGGTGGAGGGAGATAATACCCAGTGTGGAGGGAAGATAATACCCGTAGTGGAGGAGATAATACCCGTAGGTGGAGGATGATAATACCCCGTAGGTGGAGGGAGATAATACCTGTAGGTGGAGGGAGTAATACCGTAGGGAGGGAGATAATACCCCGTAGGTGGAGGGAGAATATACCCCGTAGGTGAGGGAGATAATACCCCGTAGTTGGAGGGAGATAATACCCGTAGGTGGCCAGGGAGATAAATACCCCGTGTCGGAGGGAGACTAATACCCGTAGGTGAGGGGAGAATAATACCTCGTAGGTGGAGGAGAAAACCCCGTAGGTGGAGCGGGAACATACCCGTAGGTGGAGGGAGATAATACCCGTAGGTGGAGGGAGATATTACCCCGTAGGTAGGGAGGGAGACAATACCCGTAGTGGAGGGAGCTAATACCGTAGGTGGAGGGAGATAATACCGTAGGTGGAGGAGCTAATACCCCGTAGTTGGAGGGAGACAATACCCGTAGGTGGAGGAGATAATACCTCATAGGTGGGGGGAAATACCCTTAGGTGAGGATAATATACTCGTAAGTCGATGCTGACTGGCAAGGTAGCGCCAAGTAGCAACAAAACAGTCCTGCAGTATGGCTAGAACGGGAAGTGGCGGCAAAGTTTGGACTGTCAGTCAACCTGGCCGAGAACGCAAAGCCTCGGGCGTTGGAGAGGTTTGGACTGTCAGTCAATCAAGGCCCAGAGGAACAGCAAAACCAGGGGTGCGCAGAGCTTGGGCTGTCAGTCAAACAGGGGCCAGAAGAAAGCAAAGCCTCGGGGTGGGAGAGGTTTGGACTGTCAGTCAAACCAGGCCAGAGACAGCAAAGCCTCGGGTGCGAGAGGTTTGGGCTGTCAGATCAAACAGGCCAGAGAAAGCAAAGCCTCGGGGTGTGGGAGAGTTGACTGTCATCAACAGGCCAGAGAAGCAAAGCCTCGGGTGCGAGAGGTTTGGGCGTCAGTCAAACAGGCAGAAGAAAGCAAAGCCCCGGGTGCGGAGAGGTTTGGACTGTCAGTCAAACAGCCAGAGAAAGCAAAACCTCGGGGCTGCGGAGAGGTTTGGACGTCAGTCAAAACAGACCACGAAAGCAAAGCCTCGGGTGCGGAGAGGTTTGGACTGTCAGTCAAACAGGCCAGAGAAGCAAAGCCTCGGGCCAACATGACACAGGAATCAATGCTCTCGTTGATCGCAGAGTGGCTTAGATGGAGCCTCGAGTAGACAAAGCCAGGTTAGCTAACACACACACACAACACACACACCACACCACACACACACACACACACACACACACACACACACACACACCACACACACACACCACCACACACAACACAAACCACAACACACACACACACACATCACACACACACCACACACACACACCCACACACACCCCACCAACACCACACACACACACCACACACAGGCTCGTTCTGTAGCTATGGCTGTACGGGCTACAGAGTGAATTCCTAAAGTGGCACTTTACTCTCTACATATATTCTATTCCCTTTGGGTCCTGGTCTAAAGTAGTCACTATATAGGAATAGCGTTTATAGGCCCTGTCTAAGTAGTGCCCTATATAGGGATGGGTTCTATAGGCTCTGGTCTAAAGTAGTGCACTATATAGGGAATCAGATTCCATTTGAGACGTATCAAAAAATACTGTATCTATTATATAATATTTGTTATCATGATATTTCTGACAGGATCGATGTCAATAGTTGGTTGTGAACAAAGCTTGTATCTTTGTTCTGACATGATACCTTCTGCAGAGCAGAGACTTACTCCTCTCCCATAGATCTCACTGCAAACTGCAAACACCTCATCTAAATCCATAGCTCCACGTTTTAATGATTTAAAAACCTAAAAGGGGATTGCAAATGTAATATTTAAACATCTTCAGGCTTCTGCAGATGAGGAAAATAAAAAAATAATCCTAAAATTGAAGAGACTGAGAGGTAGCTGTTATTTCACACCAAAATGTATTTAACAGTGTGTTGATCGTTTTATATTTAATATTAAAAAGGTTTTAATTTGTTATTCCATTTGTTCTACTATTAATTAACTCAAGTAGTAAATACTAAACGTATTTGCTTTTAAATATACTTAGTATCAAAGTAGAATGTACTCAATAATAAGTTTAAGTTTCAAAGTAAATGAAAAAGTATAAATAAATTAAAATTCAGACACAGTCTAGTCCACAATTAATATCCACAGTCTGATCCACAGTCTGATCCACAGTCTGATCACAGTCTGAATCCACAGTCTGATCCCACTACTTGGATTCACAGTCTGATCCACAGTCTGTCCACAGTCTGATCCCAGTCTGATCCACACTAGTCTGATTCACAGTCTGACCAAGTCTGATCACAGTCTGATCCACACTAAGTCTGATCCACAGTCCTATCCACAGTCTGATCCACAGTCTGATCCACAGTCTGATCCATAGTCTGATCCACAGTCTGAATCCACAGTCTGATCCACAGTCGATCCCGTCTGATCAACAGTCTGATCCACAGTCTGATCCACACTATGATCCAGCACTATGATCCACAGTCTGATTCCACACTATATCACAGTCTGACACAGTCTGATCCAACTAGTCTGATCACGTCTGATCCACAGTCTGATCCACGTCTGATCCACAGTCTACAGTCTGATCCACAGTCTGATCCACAGTCTGATCCACAGATCTGATCCACAGTCTGATCCATAGTCTGTCCACAGTCTGATCCACAGTCTGATCCACAGTCTGATCCACAGTCTGATCAACAGTCCCTGATCCACAGTCTGGATCCACACTATGATCCACATACTTGATCCCACAGTCTGATCCGACACTACTGATACCACAGTCTGACTTCACAGGTCTGATCCCCACTAGTCTGATTCCCAGTCTGATCACAGTTACCATGATTCCACAGTCTGATCCACAGTCTGATCCACTGAGTCTGATCACAGTCTGCATCCACAGATCTGATCCACAGTCTGAATCACAGTCTAAGTCTGATCCACAGTCTGAAATCCACAGTCATGTCCACAGTCTGATCCACAGTCTGAATCAATCTATCCAGTTGATCCACATCTGATCCACAGCTCTGATCCACGTGATCAAGTCGATCCACAGTCTGATCCACACTATGATCCACTATGATCCACAGTCATCCACACTATGTCACGTCTGATTCACAGTCTGTATCCACAGTCTGCTCCACACATAGTCTGATCCACATAGTCTGATCCACACTAGTCTGATCACATCTGATCCACAGTCTGATCCACACTAGTCTCTCCACAGTCTGATCACCGTCTGATCCACCTGTCTGATCCACAGTCTGATCCACAGTCTGATCCACAGTCTGATCCACAGTCTCGATCTCCAAGTCCTGATCCACACTATGATCCACAGTCCTGAATCCACAGTCTGATCCACATAGTCTGATCCACAGTCTGATCCACACTAGTCTGATCCACAGTCTTGTTGTTCACCAGTCTGATCCACAGTCCGATCACAGTCCCGACCACACGTCTGATCCACAGTCTGGTCACACTAATCTGGATCCACAGTCTGATCCACGTTGATCCACAGTCTGATCCACATCTGATCCATCTGCACCTAGTCTGATCCACACTAGTCTGATCCACCTATGATCCACACTAGTCTGATCCACACTAGTCTGATCCACACTAGTCTGATCTACACTAGTCTGATCCACAGTCTGATCCACATTGATACATTATTGGAGAGATGTTGTAAGGTCTTCAGAGAAACGTTTATTTTGAGTTCTCTCGGCTGTTTGGAAGTTCCGAGGAGAAGAGTTAAATCCAATGTGGTACAGAGGCTGATACCAGAGAGCTGATACCAGAGGAGGCTGATACCAGAGGAGGCTGCGAATGACCAGAGGAGGCTGATACCAGAGGAGGCTGATACCAGAGAGGCACCGAGGAGGCTGATACCAGGGAGGCTGATACGGGAGGCTGATACAGAGGAGGGCTGGTGGTAGACATGCTTCCCTATGTTTATGTGTTTGATACTGTTCCATTGATCCATTCCAAGCCATTCAATGAGCTCGTCCTCCTAATAGCTCCTCCCTCCAGCCTCTCTGGTGGATACCATGGGGAAGTGGCAGCACACAATTTTCAGCCTTCCACAAATAGCTGGCCTCCGTATGTACATGTTTATATCTTTCTCACGAGATATTACGGTGCATTCCATTAGAGATATGAGGAAGAGGAACCAGACCCTGTTGAATTAGTACTGCTCATCTCCTACTCTATTTCACGCTACCCAATCCCCTCTCTCCCTCTCTCTCTTTTCTTAATATTATATTATTTCTCTCCTATATATCGCCCTCTATATATATATATCTCCTCTCTCTCTCTCTCTCTCTTCTCTCTCTCTCTCTCTCTCTCTCTCTCTCTCTCTTTCTCTCTCTCCTCTCTCTCTCTCTCTCTCTCTCTCTCTCTCTCCTCTCTCTCTCTTATATATATTTATTTCTCTCTCTATATATATATATATCTCTCTTCCTCTTCTCTCTCTCTCTCTCTCTCTTCCTCGCTGTTCGCTTTCACTCATTTCTCACTTCTCTCTCTCTCTTATCGCTCGTTCGCATTCACTCATTCTCTCTCTCACCTCTCTCTCTCTCTCTTTCCATCTCCTCTCGCTCGCCCTCTCTCTCTCTTATCCATCTCTCTCCTCTCGCTCTCTCTCTCTTTTCCATCTCTCTCTCTCTGCTCTCTCTCTCTTACATCTCTCTCTCTCGCTTCCTATCTTCTCTTTTCCATCTCTCTCTCTCGCCCCTCTCTCTCTCTTTCCATCTCTCTCTCTCCGCTCTCTCTCTCTAATCTCTCTCTCGCCTCTCTCTCTTTACATCTCTCTCCTCGCCCTTCTCCTTTTCCATCTCTCTCTCGCTCTCTCTCTCTTTCCATCTCTCTCTCTTTCCATCTTCTCTCTTTCATCCCTCACTCTCCCCTCTCTCTCTTTGCCCTCTCTCCTTTCCATCTCTTTCTCCTCCTCTCTCTACATCTCTTCTCTGCCCTCTCTCTCTCTTACACTTCTCTCTCGCTCTCCTCTCCTTTCCATCTCTCTCTCGCTCTCTCTTCCATCTCTTCTCTCTTCCAATCTCTCTTTCATCTCTCTCTCCAATGTGTTTTCTTAAAAAGCCCTTGTAACATTCAAGGCAGGCACAAGAGCATTTTAAATGGATTCTGCCTGTTAGTCGCCTGTCGTATTTGATACGTACAACGATACATTACTAACCACGGGCAGGAAGATGTCACCATACTACGTTTTGGTTAGATGCTGTTTAGCGGTTACCCCCCAAAACAGACAGACTGAAAAGAAGGGAACGGAAGGGAGAGGAGGATGTTGTTGGACAACGCTGAGGTCCGTCTGATGTGTGTCTTTGGGAGTTGGGATTCCAACACTGAGACATTTCTGTGGACTGAAGGAACATAGAATGAATATAGTATATCTCAGCTGTTTAACTGTATATAGCTAGCATCAATATAGTATATCTCAGCTGTTTACTATATATAGCTAGCTACAATTCAATATAGGTATATCTCAGCTGTTTAACTATATACAGCTAGCATCAATATAGTATATCTCAGCTGTTTTACTAATATAGCTAGCACCAATATAGTATATCTCAGCTGTTAACTGTATATAGCTACATCAATATAGTATATCTCAATTGTTAACTAATATAGCTGCATCAATTATAGTATATCTCAGCTGTTTTACTGTATATAAGCTAGCATCAATATAGTATATCTCAGCTGTTAACTCTATAAGCTACATCATATAGTAATATCTCAGCTGTTTAACTATATATTGCTAGCATCAATATAGGTATATTAAAACTGTTTAACTGTAATATAGCTAGCATCAATATAGTATATTTCAACTGTTTAACTGTATTAGCTAGCCATCAATATAGTTATCTCAGCTGTTTAACTGTATAAAGCTAGCTACAATTCAATATAGTATATCTCAACCGTTTAACTGTATATAGCTAGCTACAATTCAATATAGTATCCAGCTGTTTAACTATATAGCAGCTCATAAGTATATCTCAACTGTTTAACTATATATAGCTAGCAAATATTATATATCTCAGCTGTTTAACTATATATAGCTAGCATCAATATAGTATATCTTCAGCTGTTTACTAATATACTAGCCTCAATATAGTATATCTCAGCTGTTTAACTATATATAGCTAGCATCAATTAAGTATATCAAGCTGTTTAACTCTATATAGCTTAGCATCGCATATAGTTATATCTCAGCTGTTTAACTGTATATAGCCAGCTACAATTCATATAGTATATCTCAACTGTTACTGTATATAGCTAGCATCAATATAGTATATCTCAGCTGTTTAACTATATATAGCTAGCATCAATATAGTAATATCAGCTGTTTAACTATATAGCTAGCGTCAATATAGTATATCTCAGCTGTTTACTATATATGCTAGCATCAATATAGTATATTTCAACTGTTTAACTATATAAAGCTAGCATCAATATAGTATATCTCACTGTTCAACTATATATAGCTAGCATCATATAGTAATCTCAGACTGTTTAACTATAATAGCTAGCATCAATATAGTATATCTCAGCTGTTTACTATTATATAGCTAGCATCATATAGTATATTCACTGTTTAACATATTAGCTAGCATCAATATAGTATACTCAGCTTTTACCTATATATAGCTAGCATCATATAGTATATCTCAACTTGTTTTAACTCTATATAAAGCTAGCATCTATATAGTATATCTCAGCTGTTTACCTATTATAGCTAGCATCAAACAATAGTATATCTCAGCTGTTTACTGTATATAGCCACTACAATTCAATTAATATATCTCAACTGTTTTTAACTGTAATGCTAGCATCAAATATGTATATATTCAGCTGTTTAACTGTTATAAGCTAGCATCAATATTAGTATATCTCAACTGTTTAACTATATATAGCTAGCATCAACTAAGTATATCTCAACTGTTTAACTGTACAGAATGTAGATAACGCGTAGTGTCGTTATCCTCGTAATGGAGGATGCTGGAGTCCTGAAAACAGGGGATGCAGTCATTTGACCCTGTCTTTTTTGTTTTTTTTGTTCTAACAGTTCTAACAATAAAAACGCTGTTTGTTTTGGTAAACAGCTACGGGTATAAGGCACAAGGCAGAGACCCAGAGGCAGAGACCCAGAGGCAGAGACCCAGAGGCAGAGACCAGGCAGAGACCAGAGCAGAGCCCAGAGGCAGAGACCACAGCAGGGACCAGAGGCAAGCCAGGGCAGGACCGAGGCAGAGACAGCAGAGACCCAGAGCAGAGACCCAGAGGCAGAGACCCAGAGGCAGAGACCCAGAGCAGAGACCAGAGGCAGAGAACCCAGAGCAGAGACCAGAGCAGAGACCCGAGCAGGGGACCCAGAGGCAGGGACCCAGAGGCAGAGACCCAGAGGCAGAGACCCAGAAGGCAGGACCCAGAGGCAAGAGACCCAGAGGCAGGACCCCAGAAGGCAGACCCAGAGGCAGAACCCAGAGGCAGAGAGACCAGAGGCAGAGACCCAGAGGCAGAGACCCAGAGGCAGGGACCCAGAGGCAGGGACCCAGAGCAGAGGACCCAGAGGCAGAGACCCAAGGCAGAGACCAAGAGGCAGAGACACGGGAGGCAGACAGCGGAGGCAGACATGGAGGCAGAGACCCCCAGAGGCACAGACACCCAGAGGCAGGGACCCAGAGGCAGACACGGGAGGCAGAGACCCAGAGGCAGAGACCCAGAGGCAGATGGTTTGAGTCTTTGATATTTATTAATATATATATCCAAAAAAAGGGTTAGGCAAGAGAAATGGTCGTGGACAGGGAAAAGGTCAAAACCAGTTCAGAGTCCAGGAGGTACAGTGATGGCAGGCAGGGCTCGAGGTCAGGGCAGCAGAATGGTCGTGGACCGGGAAAAGGTCAGAACAGTTCAGAGTCCAGGAGGTGAGTGGTGGCAGGCAGGGCTCAAGGTCAGGGCAGCAGACGGTCAGGCAGGCGGGTACATAGTCCAGAAACAGGCAGGGGTCAAAGACTAGAAAAGAGATAGAAAAGGCAAGAGCACGGGGAAAAACACGCTGGTTGACCTGGAACATACAAGACGAACTGGCACAGAGAGACAGACAACACAGGTTTATATACCCAGGGGATAATGGGGAAGATGGCTGACACCTGGAGGAGGGTGGAGACAGACAGACAGAAAACACAGGGTTAAATACCCAGGGGATAATGGGGAAGATGGCTGACACCTGGAGGAGGGTGGAGACAAGCACAAGGACAGGTAGAAACAGATCAGGGCGTGACAACGGGATAAGGTTGGAGAAATGTCACCACTCTCACATTCATATCCAGAGCTTATGGATGCAGGGACTGACCATCCATGATATCAAAATGATCGGTTTTAATCATGTTTTGAAAGCTGTATATTGTTTGTTTCAAATTACATTGTTTACAGACATTGGCATAAAACAAGCTTATATTTTGGGTTCTGACGAGGTAGGACAGTTGAACTGAGTTCATGAGGCATTTACAAGTTATATTCAATCGCAGATTGCCCCTTTAAAACATAATATATTTTTCTCTAAGCAGCTGTATTAGTAGAACAGAATATAATTTAAATGTTTTGTAGCATACAATAATATCTCAGTATTTGGATCATTTATTTTATCCAGACTTTGTTGCTCATCTTTATCAAAAGGTGTCAATAATTTTAGAGATGATAGTAAAAGATATTCACATCTGCAGAGATTGGTTTATGCCTATATTACCCAACGTCAGACACAGACCTGCAGTAAGTCACGCATCACATCGGTGCATGAGAATAGAGAGAGAGAACAGTCTCTCATGTCCAAAGCACATTCGTAGAACCCCTGACGAGTGCTGTCGACACTACTCCTTGTAGCAGGCTTGTTTAGCCGTTAAGCCTCTATCACCTGCAGAACAGTTTGACACAAACAAATAGAATCTCACTTGTTCTGTAGTCTGACTGACCAGCGTGGTGTCAATAATTGAACCTGATCTAGAACACTCACAGCATTCGGAATTCCGATCACGGAACCTTCTGATTTCTCTGGGACCTATTAACAAACAGTCCGACTCAGTACGAACAAACTGTAGACCTAAATCAAACAGACTATAGACCCGTAACAAACAGACTATAGACCTGTAACAAACAGACTATAGACCTAAAACAAACAGACTATAGACCCGTAACAAACAGACTATAGACCTAAAACAAACAGACTATAGACCCGTAATGAACAGACTATAGACTCCTAGTCAACAGACTGTAGACTCCTAACCAACAGACTATAGACTCCAACAGACTATAGACTCCTAACCAACAGACTATAGACTCGTAACCAACAGACTATAGACCCGTAATGAACAGACTATAGACTCCTAACCAACAGACTATAGACTCCTAACCAACAGACTATAGACTC
>NW_019946473.1:0-30497 GCF_002910315.2 Salvelinus sp. IW2-2015 | reverse complement strand
ACTACTGTACATGACTACTTGTGTCTGTCTTCTTTTAGCGGCGGTCTTTATATTGCAGATATCTTGTAACTATTTGTAGGGTTCTTTAGTTCTTTGTTTTCACGCATGGTTCTATAGCCACGACTAATCTGTAACACTGTACTTAGTCTGTCTCTACATGGTCCTATAGCAGAATACTGTGAACACTGTACTGGATCTCCTTGAATCATCTAACATGTCATATTTACTGGAAGACCTGAAGCATGGTATGGATTATGCCAGATCTTCTGAATCTGCTTGCTGTTTCGTATCATGGGTAACCCTTTATAGCAGACTACTGTAAACCCTCCGCTTCCTCTACAGTCTGTCTTCTCACATGGTCCCTATAGCAAGACTACGCTGGTTATCAGGACAGGCACTGTCTTCACGTGGTCTGTCTCTAACATTGCGCCTACAATACATAGCAGACTACTGTATATTGACTGTGTCTGTCCTCTACATGGTCCTATAGTCAGACTACTGTAACACTGCTCATGCGTGTGTCTGTTCTGCTTAACGCGGTCCTACCTATGTCACTAACTATCGGGGTGTAACACTGGGTTCGTAGATGGAGAGTCGGTGTGTCGTACACAAGTGGTCCTCTATAGCCGACTACTGTAACCACTGCCACTTATATGGGTTTGGTTGTCTTCTAGCATGTGTTCCTATAGCTAGCCTACTGTAATATTGACTGTGTCTGTCTCTACACCACCTTGGTCCTATAGGCAGACTACTCTGATAACACTGGTTGTTGCTGTTGTCGTGTCTCTACGTGGCTCCTCACGTATGCCAGACGAACTACTGTCCACTATCTCTGTATATGTTTTAGTCTGTCCTCTACATGGTCCTATAGCAAGACTTACATCTCTATATACACTGTACTAGTCTGTCTTACCATGGTCGGTATTATTGCAGCACGGAGTAAGGACTTGTACATCAGCCTCTTGTCTACGGATTGTTGTCCTAAAATAGCAGACTAACAATCCTCCTCAGTACCACTGTACTAGTCTGTCTCTATGTTGGTCCCTATAGCAGACTACTGTAACACTGTACTAGTCTGTCTCTACTGGTGCCTAGTTATATTTGACGAGAGCTGAATGGGCTACTGTACCAAGGATCATCTGTCTTCGCGTTGGTCTGTCTGGCTTATCGTCCGCTGTCGCTATAACCGTCAGACTCCATATGTCATATTGACTGTTGTGTCTGTCTCTACATGCCGTCCTTAGGCGTAAGGACGAGCAGGGACTACTGTATAACACCAGCTTGCTCACCACTTACGTCGTTGGAGCATGGTCGTCGGTTTTTCCTCACTAGGCCGGGTATAGTTAGACTACTGAAGACTGTACTAGATCTTTGTTTTCTTCTAGGGCGGAGTGGCTCCTATAGCAGCACTACTGTAACACTGTTACTAGTCTCTGTCTTTCCGGTAGAGTAATCGCTTAACTAGCCCAGACTACTGTAACACTGTACTAGTCTTGTCTCTATAAACATGGTCATTTATAGCAGACTAACGTAACTACCTGTTTCTAGTCTAGTCTTTCGTGGATCATGGTCATATCATGCAGACTACTTGTAATATTGACTACGTGTCTGTCTCTACATTGGTCTATAGCGGAGACTTACTGTAACACTGTAACTGTGTCTGTCACTCTTACGTGGTCAATCATATTGCACGACTCTACTGTAACACCTACGTGGGTACTAGTCTGTCCCTCTTACCAATCAGGTTCCTATGGGAGTGCAGACTACTGTAACGACGGTCAGTGTATTCTAGTCGGCCATCTTGTTATCATGGTTCCCTAGTAGCATGACTACTGTACCATAGTACCTCAATCGTCGTCTCTACATGGTCCTATCGCAGACTACTTGTATTGGACGGAACTGATACTTAAGTGGCTGTTCCTCTCTTTACGTGGTCCTCTATTAAGGGCTAGACTTAACTGATAACCTCATTTGACTGTGTCTGTCTCCTTTACGGGTTCTATATCGCAGACTATCTGTGACAACTCACGCTGTACCTTAGTTAAATCTGTACCTCTACTTGGTCCTGCATAGCAGACTACTGTAACATCTGTAACTCAGTCTGTTCCTAATCCATGGTCCTCACTATAGAACCGTACTACTTGTAACACGGTGTAACTAGTACTGTCTCTTACATGGGTTCCTATATGTCAGACATATTGTACACTGTAAGCTACGTCTGGAAATCTCTATATGGTCCCTAATAGCAGGGAACTATCTGTAACACTGTGAGTCTCAGTCTGTCTCTACCATGGTTCACTACACGGTTAAGCAAAACTACCTTTGGGTTTTTTAAATAATTTTTTTTGGGACTGTGGTCGTGTCTCTACATGTCCTATAGGGCAGACTTACTTATATTGACGTGTCTGTCTCTAACCATGGTCCTAATAGCTAGACTACGTAACTAACTGGTGAGTCTGTCTCATACTTATTGGTCCTATAGCAGACCTCTGTAACATTACTGTATGGATGATATAGGTCCTCTTACATGGTCCATATTAGGCTAGACAATACTGTAACCCATCTGCTACATCGTACGCATCTCGTCATCTCCTACAGGTGGGTTCCTATGAGCAGACTACTGTGGAACACTGGGGAGTAACTAGTCTGACTCTCATACACTCCGGTCCTATTAGGCAGACCTACCTGTAACAATGTACTAGTTTGTCACTGGCTACATGGTCCTATAGCAGACCTACTGTAACAGTTGTATCTAAAGTCTGTCTCTACGTGGTTCCTATAAGGCAACCATCACTAGTCAACGACCTGTACCCTAGTTCTGCATCTGCTACATGGTCCTATACCGCAGACTACTGTAATATGAATTGTGTCTGTCTCACATGGTGCTATACGCAAGACTACTGTAATATGACTCGGGTTGATCTGAATCCTCTCACATGGTCCACTATAGATGTGGCCAGACCCTTACTCGTAACACTGTACTAGTCTGTCTCTACCCATGCCGCTCCCTAAACGGTAGCGGGCTAGCTGATAAACACTGTATAAGTGGGACTGTCTCATACACTGAAGTCCTATAGCAGACTACTGTAACACTGTACTACAGTCTGTCTTCTATCATGAGTTCTCTAATGAGCAGAATCCTAAGTGAAGGGATTAGAACATGGTGTTCTTGTCTTCCCTCATGGTCCTATAGCAGACTACTGTATATTGACTGTGTCTGTCTTCTACATGGTCCTCTATGTTAGGCTCTATGTCAACAGCATAGAGTTAACTAGTCTGTCTCTACATGGTCTATAGCAGACTACTGTAACACTGTACTAGTCTGTCTCTAACATGGTCTATAAGCAGACTACTGTACACTGTCTAGTCTGTCTCTTACATGGTCTCACGTATCGACTACTGTAACACTGTACTAGTCTGTCTCTACATGTGTTTCCGATCATAGACCATGACCTTACTGGTGTAGAGACACGCGTGTACTAGCCTCTTGTCTTATACTGTGGCTCACATCACAGGAGTTCAGGACTACCCTGTAACCACTGTACTAAGTCCCTGTCTTCTACATGGTCGCTATATAAACCGAACCAAGAACTCACATTGTAACACTGACTAGTCTGGTCTCACATGGTCTATATGCACCATATAGAGACGCTACTGTAAAAATCTCATGGACTACTCGTACATCCTAGTTCTAGCTACGACTACATGGGTCCTATACCATGACTAACTGGAATATCATACACTGTTACTATAGTCTCTGTCCTCTACACTGGAATTCCCTATAACAACTTGTACTAGTTCTGCTACTGCTACAATTCGGTCCTACATATGGGATGGAGACTAGGTGTGGATACACTGTACTAAGTCCTGTCTCTACACATGGTCCTTATAAGCAAGAGCTACTGTAACACTGTAGCTGTACTGTGCATCTACATGTGTTCCCACTATCCGCAGAAAACTTACTTGCCTAATATTGTAAGCTGGTGTCTGTCTCTAACGTGGCTGGGATCTAGGAGATGTCCGACTAATCCTACTAGTAAATATATGACTGGTTGATCCTGTCTCTAAGGCTATGAAGTCTATAGCAGACAACTGTAATTATGACTTTATCCGATATATGTCTCCCTCATTATGTGGCTCCCTATTAACAGCAGACCATACTCTGTTAAAAAATTGACTGTGTTCCTGGTACCTTTACAATGGTCCTATTTGCAGGACTATTTTAGTAAAATTTGACTGTGTCCTGATGGCTCTACATGGTCCTATAATGAGCAGACCTACTGTACCAGGTAATTGACTATATGTTCTGTCGGGTCTACATGGTCCCATAGCAGACTACTTGTATTAATGTATGTTGTTCTCGTCCTCTATGTGGTCCTACAAGCGGATAGACTGACCCTGTTAAAATTTGACTGTTGTCTGTCTTCTATGTGGTATCCCAGCTTATAGCATGACTACTCCGAGAAATTTGACTTGTGTCTGTCTCTATGTGGTCCCATATAGAACGCACAACCGTCTGGGGTACGTAAAATTTGACTGTCGTCCTGTCTCTCTATTCTTTGTACCACACTGGTAGTAATATAAAGTGAATGAATGGGGTGTCCACTATTACATGCTTGTAATATATAGTATATGATATGAAGGTGGTTGTGTACGCACCAATTACTGCTTGTATAACATTTAGTGTATTGAAGGGGGTGCTGGGACACATATCCTGCGTACGTAATATATATGTGTTATGAAGGGGTGTCACTATTATCTGCATGTGTATACATAAGTGTATGAAGGGGTGTCCTCATTCCTGGTGTATGATATATGGTATAAAGGTGGTTGTCCACAATTCTGCGTAATAATAGTGTTAATGAAAGGGGTGTCCACATACTGCTGTATTATGTAGTTATATGACAAGGGTGTCCACACTTTCTGCTGTATATATAGTGGTATGAAGGGGTGTCCGCACTATACCTGCTGTATATATGATGTGTGATGAAGGGGTGTCACAACGCGTCTGTATATGATAGTATTTATGAAGCGGTTGTCCAACATACTTGCTGTATATATAGTTGTATGAAGGGTGTCCACTACTGCCTGTATATATAGTGTATGAGGGGTGTCCTCATACTGCTGTTAATATAGTGTATGAAGGGGTGTCCTATACTGCTGTATATATATGTGTATGAAGGGGTGTCCACTTACTGCTGTATAATAATAGTGGGGTATGTAAGGGGTGTCCTCATACTGCTGTTGATATTTAGTGTATGTAAGGGGTGTCTCTCATCCTGCTGTATATATAGTATATGAAGGGGTGGTCCCACATACTGCTGTATATATATGTGTATGAAGGGTGTCCTCATACTGCTGTATATATAGTTGCTATGAAGGGGGTGTCCACGAATACGCGCTGTAATATATAGTGTATAGAAGGGGTGTCCGACATCTTGTTGTATTTATATAAGTAATAATTGAAGGGGTGTCCACAATCGCTGGTATATATTATGTGTATGAAGGGGTGTCCTCATACTGCTGTATATATAGTCTATGAAGGGGGTGTCCTCTATACTTTGCTGTATAATACATTAGTGTATTGAAGGGGTGTCCACATACTGCTGTATATATAGTGTATGAAGGGGTGTCCTCATATATTCTGGCTGTATATATAGTGTATGAAGGGGTGTCACATCTCTGTATTTATATATAGGTGTATGAAGGGTGTGTCCGACGAGTACTGCTTGTATATATTAGTGTGTTAATGAAGGGGTGTCGCTCAATATCTGCTGTATATATAGTGTATTGCAGGGTGTCCTCATACTGTGTATATATAGTTGTAGTGAAGGGGTCCAACACTCTGCTGTATATATAGTGTATGAAGGGGGTCCTCATACTGCGGGGTTACTATAATAGTAGAGTATGAAGTGGGTCCACACTGCTGCTTGTATATAGATAGGTGTAATGGAAGGGGTGCCCTCATACTGTGTATATATAGATGGTATAGAGGGTGTCCTCATACTGCTGTATATATTAAGGTGGGTATGAAGGGGTGTCCTTCCTACTGCTTGATATATAAGTGTATTAAGGGGTGTCCACATACTAGCTGTATATATATAGTGTATTGAAAGGCCCAACATACTGCTGGTATATAAGTAGGTACGTTGTATATGAGGGGTTCCTATATCTGCTGTATATACTATAGTGTATGAAGGGGTGTCCACATACTGCTGTAATAATATGTGTATGAAGGGGTGTCCTCATACTGCTGTATATTGTGTATGAGTGTAATTGGAAAAGTGAATGAAGGGGTGTTCCAATACTGCTGTATATATAGTGGTGAAATGAAGGGGTGTCCGACATGACTGCTGTATTATATTAGGTGTATTTGCAGGAGGGGTGTCCACATACTGCTGTATATAATAGTGTATTGAAGGTGGTCCACTACTCTGCTGTATATAATAGTCGCTAATGAAGGGGTGTAACATACTGCTGTATAGTATATGAGGATTATGTAAGGGGTGGTCCAACATACTGCTGTATATATAATTGTGTATGATTATGGGGTGTCCACATACTGCTTTGTATATATATGTCTGATGAGGGTTGTGTCAATTCTCTGGCTGTATATATATGTCATGAAGGGGTGTCACATACTGGCTTGATATATAAGTGTATGATAGGGTGTGTCACACTACGCTGTAATATATATTGTTAGGTTATGATAGGGAGTGTCCACAATACTGCTGTAATACTAGTGTTATAGAAGGGGGTGTCCAATCTTGTATTATATTATTGTACTGAGGTGTCATATGCTATAATGTGTATGAATGGGTGTCCACATACTGCTGTATATATAGTGTATGAAGGGGTGTCAAATCTGGGTGACAAATCAGTCGATGTGCCCTTAACCCTAATTGCTCCTGTGAGCCGCTCTGGATAAGAGTGTCTGCTAAATGACTCCAATATAAAAATGACTAACTGTGATTCAGGTATCTGGGATGTGAGACATAGTAGCTGAACAGAAGGTACATTTTCCAGTATAAGACAAAAGTCATCCCCAGTTATTCACCTAATTCATTTCAGGATACGAATCCAGTTTTATTCATTTCCAATAGGAATGAAACATACTCCAACAACACAGCCCAAAAGACGGGAGATAGTAGATGGAAACCTACTCCAGGAGACAGTAGATGTTAACCTACTCCAGGAGACAGTAGATGTTAACCTACTCCAGGAGATAGTAGATGTTAGCCTACTCCAGGAGACAGTAGATGTTAACGTACTCCAGGAGATAGTAAATGTTAACCTACTCCAGGAGACAGTAGATGTTAACGTACTCCAGGATACAGTAGATGTTAACCTAGTCCAGGAGATAGTAGATGTTAACCTACTCCAGGAGACAGTAGATGTTAACGTACTCCAGGAGATAGTAAATGTTAACCTACTCCAGGAGACAGTAGATGTTAACCTAGTCCAGGAGACAGTAGATGTTAACGTACTCCAGGATACAGTAGATGTTAACCTAGTCCAGGAGATAGTAGATGTTAACCTAGTCCAGCGAGGATAGTAGATGTAACCTAGTCCAGGAGATAGTAGATGTTAACCACTCCAGGAGATAGTAGATGTTAACCTAGTCCCAGGAGAAACAAGTAGATTGAACGCTACTCCAGGAGATAGTAGATGTTAACCTACTCCAGGAACAGTAGATGTTACTACGTTACTACCAGGAATGTACCAGAGATGTTAACCTAGTCCAGGAGATAGTAGATTTAACCTAGTCCAGGAGATAGTAGATGTTAACCTAGTCCAGGAAGATAGTAGATGTTAACCTACTCCAGGAGATAGTAGAATGTTAACCTAGTCCAGGAGATAGTATATGTTAACCTACTCCAGGAGATAGTAGATTTAACGTACTCCCAGGCGACCCAATAGATATTAACCTAAGTCCAACCAGCACCGAGACCGAAAATAGACCTCTTGACGCGTTGTCGGGATTTTTTGGTTGGTCTTGCGATGGGCGTGGTTGGGGCATGGGGGCCGATTTATCAACGATTTACTATGTTGCGATTTTGCTCTTTGTACTCATGTTACAATACCATAATATCCATTTATTCTCACATGTTCTTCCTAACTATATCGCCGTTTTGCACCCAACAACAAAAAAAAACAATGGGGAAGAACAGAGAAGGAAAAAACAAAGTAATCAAATAATAAAGGTAGGTCCTTCTCTAAAATACCCAGGCCCATAGGCTATTCCATGATAGAGGGAATAAGAAAATTAGAAAAAGTAACCATGGGTCGTGTCTCCCTCTATCCCCAGACATGCTCATGAAAAGAAGGGTAAGAATGAAAGCCTGGTTTCCTCCTACCCAAGCGATTGGGCTCGTGAAAAAGAATGGAATCAGCAGATGAAGGGTTATAAATAGTGTCTTCTTCTAATCTCTCTCAAGCATGGCGCTCTCATGGGAAGAAGGAGGGTGGGAATTAAATATAAGTAGGGTCCTCCCCGCTATCCAGGCACATGGGCTCATTGGCAAAGGGAAGGGAGAGTTAAATATGGGTGGGGTCCCTTTCTAATTTCAGGCCATCGGCATTCGTTGGTAAAAAGAAAAGAAAAGTAATTTATAAGTTTTTGGGGTCTTCTCTATTCCAAGGCATGGGCTCATGAAGGAGGGAATTAATTATATTAATGTGGGTCACTCGCTATCCAGGGCCCATGGCTCATTTAAGAGGAATGGTAGTGTAGAATATCAGTGGGGTTCCAATTTTCTCGTGGCCCAGCAATGGCACATGGAAAGGAGGGATAAATATAAAAGTGGGTCTCGGCTATTCCCAAGCATGGGGGGGCTTCATGAAAAAAGAGTGGGTTCTTGTTGTGTAATTATAGTCGGTCCCTTCATTGCCCCAGTGCATGGCCTTCAATATGACAGAGGGTACGACAGTAAATAATGGTGGTCACCCCTCTAAATCCCAGTCAAAAATGGTGGGCCTCCATGAAAGGAGGGGAAGTAAATATGTTGGTTCACTTCTGTTATTGTTTTTTTTTCAGCATGGGGCTCCATTTGGGAGATGAGAAGGAGGGTGTAACGGAGTAAATATTGGAGTATGCGGCATTTTCGGTTCCCTCCGCCCTAATCTCCCAGGCCATCCTGCTCATTGGGGGAAAAAGATGGCTGTAAATATAAGTGGTGGTCTGGCTATCTCCCAGACGGCATGGGGGGGGCCTTTCCATGGGAATGATATAGGTGTGGAATAAAAAGGGTTGAATCGAATATTTTTCTGAAAGGTAATTAATGGGTAGGTCTCCTTTTCCAAAAACCCAAGGATGTGGGGCTCATTTGGGAAAGAGGAAGACAGTAAATATTAGTATGCCCTTTCTCCTTAACTCTCCGATAGGCAAAATGAACTCATGGATCCAATAGAAACGCGAGTGAGTTAAATAATATGCGTCCTCTCTTTGTCCCAGCAATGGCCCTTCCATGGTAAGATAGTGGGCCCAAAGCTAAATAATATAAGATACTCGTTTCCCTTCAATCCCCCAATAAGGCCATTAGGCTTCATGAAAGGACGGGGTAGTTAATAAATGGTGCTACCTGCCCAGGCCAATGGGCCCTCAATTTTGGAAAGAAAAAAGGAGTATCTAGTAGTGGGTGTTGGTTCCCTTCCATTCTTGATCAGCCCACGGGGTTGGGGCCTCAGAAAGAGGAGAACCATTAATTTATAAAAGTAGGTCTTTCTTTTCCTAATCCCCTCCAGTTATGGGTCGCCTCAATGAAGAACAGGCGCCTGCCAGGAATTATTATAATGTTGGGGTTTCTCTCTATCCAGCTAATGGGGCTTCATAAAAGTAATGGGATAATGATGTGGAGTACTTATCATAGTGCGTCCCTTCTCTAATCCAGTGGGCGCCATGTGGCTTCATGGAAAGACGGAGTAATCTGCATATTGAGTGGGTCTCTTTCACATTCCAGGCAATCGGGGGCTTCCATGAGGAAGGGGACCGCTAATATAAAGTGTGTCTGGTCTCGGCTATCCCAAGTGGGCATAGGGCTACTATGAAAAGAGGTGCAGAGTGGTGCCCTTTATTTTAAAAGGTTATATATAGTGGGTTCCTCTTGATCCAGCATTGGCTCCATGATATAGTATGTGGGAGTAATATAGGTGGGGGGCCTCCTCCTCAACCCAAAGGCGACCATATGGCTAATGAAAAGAGGGTAACTAATAATTAAGTAGTGTCTTGCCTACTATTCCCAGGCACTCTATGGTTCATGAAGAGGGTGAATGGAAAGATATATAAGTGGTCCTTCTTATTGGTACCCAGCCCATCTGGGCTCATGGGAAGGAGGTGCAATAAAATTAATATTAAGGGTGGTTCTTTCTCCTTAATCCCCAACGGCCATTTGGGGCCTCCATGAAAATAGAGGGCATAATTTTAATATAGTAGGTGTCTCTCCCAGTTTCCCCAGAAAAGCAAACAATGGGGCGCCCATGAAGAGGGGGGTAAGAGTTATATACCAATGTGGGTCTCTTATCCTCCAACGCAATTGGGCTCTATTTACATAGGGATAGTGGGAGGGCCTTGAATATAAAATGGAATTCACAGACATATATTTCGTATGGAAATACAGATCTTATATATCAACGAGATGAAATAATAGAGTTTTCTGCCGGTGGGTAACGGTTCTTTCTTCAAAAGCCCCAAAGCATGGGGATCAACGTACAATATGACAGAGGGATATCAACAGTAAATATAGGTCTGTGGGGTTTTCCTACCTGCTAATTCCCGAAAGGCAATGGGCTCAATGAAAAAGGGGAGTTGTGAAGAGTTTCTGGTGCATAGAGACGAGTAATATTAATACTTGGGTTCCCTTTTTTCAAGGGCCCATGGTGGCTCTCATGAGTAAGAGACGAGTTTTACTGTATAAATAGAGGTCTCTCTGTTCCCCAGCGATGAGGGCTTTTTTCATGAGAGGGTGATTGAAGCCTAGTTTAATATGGTGGTCCTCTGATTTCAGCAATGGGCTCAAATGAAGGGTAAAGGGAGAGTTTAAAAAGATTATCGGGTTTCTTCTTCTAATCCCCCAAGGGAAGGGTGCGCCATCTGCGTTCCCATTTAGAATAAAGATTGGCGGGCTAGTCAAATGTATAAAAGGTGGTCCTTTTTCCCTTCTTAATTCCCCCCCGAGGGGCTCACAGGGGTCCTCTCCCATTTGAGAGGGGATTGCTTACCAATACCCAATAAGTGAATGTGGTTTCTTTACTTCCTTATCCCAAGCCCATGGGCCTATGAAGAGGGGGGTTGGAGATAATATGTATTTTGTAAATGTAGGGTCTTCCTTATCATATGATATCCATGGGGGCCCATGGCTCTTACATTGCAAAATAAGGGTAGAAAAGGATTTAATATAAGTTAGGTCTCCTTGCGTATCTCCCCAGCCTATAGGCTCAGTTATGAATAGATAAGAGTCGTAGCTAGAAGACATAAATATTAGGTGGTTTCTGCTAATTCCAGCATGGCTATGCAACAAGAAAGAAAAAAAGAGGTGATAAAAGGAGAAGAAAGAAAAAATAAAAAAAGTAAATAAAAGAAGGATAAGGAGTAATTGAAGTCTTCACCTACTGATCCAAAGAGCACAAATGAGGAGCTAAAACATGAAAAAAAAGAAAGGAAAGATAAAATATATAAAAAAAGTATAAAAAAAGGAATTACCACATACCCTCTAAACCAGCAGTACAATGAGGGCTATCATAATAAGAGAAAAGAAAAAAGAGAAATAATGAATAGTATCGTTAATATATATCTATATCTAATCCACCAGCAAAAAAAGGAGCTCATAGAAAAAAAAGAAAGAGGGAGAGCAAGAAGAAAAGATAAAAAAAATAAAAAAAAAAAAGAAAAAAAAAAAGAACAAAAAAATAAATAAAGTGGAGAGGAGGTACATACTAACTATCCCAGGGAGAGCAATGACCTCAAAATAAAGGGAAAGAAAAGAAAGAAGGAAAAAAAGAAACGACAAAAGAAAAAACAAAAAAGTAAAAAAAAAAATAAATAAGAAGAAAAGTCGTTAAAATAACCCACATTAATAATACCAACCATATAAATAAATGAGAAAGAACTCTCCACACAAATATGAAAAGGGAAAGGGAATAAAAAAGAAAAAAAATAATTAAAATAAAGAGGGTTCTCCTCGCAAAGCTGAATCCCCCAAGACGGACATAGGCGGAGCTTACCATAAATAGAAAAGGAGGAAAAGAAACAAACAAAAAAAAAAAAAAAAAGTAAAAACCAAGTAATATAAAAAATAAAGTAAAAAAGGTTAAAACACTTTCTATGGGGGATCCAAGAAGAGGACATAAAGGAGCATAATAACAATAGAAAGAAGGGAAAAAAAAAAAAAAAAAAAAAAAAAAAAAGGTAATAAATAAATAGAGGTCCTCACTATCATATTTACAACACCCCCACCAAGCAAATAAGGATCACAACAATAAGAGAAAGGGAAAAAGAAAAAAAAAGAAAAACAAAAGAAAAAGAGAAAAAAAAAAAAATTAGAGTAAAAAAAAAGGAGGTATCTTCCATAACGAGTAAACCAAGCACAAAAATTAAAAGGAGAGCTACAAATATAAAAGAGAGAAGGGAAAAAGAAACAAAAAAAAAAACAAAAGAGAAAAGATAAAAAAATAATATAATAAAAAGTAATCTTCCATATAAAACCAAGCCACCATGGGCTTCCAATGAAAGAAAAAAAAAGAGGAAAAAGAAAAAACAGATAAAAAGGTAAATTATAAAGTTGCGTCTCCTCTAAATCCAGCAATGGGCTCATAGAAGAGGAGAAAAAATAAACAGTAAAATAAATTGTCTTCCCTTTCAATCCAAGCATAGCCTGCATGAAGGAAAGTGAGAGATAATTATAGTGGTCTTTTCCTCATCCCAGCCATGGGGCGGCCTCACATTGAAAGAGAAGGAAAAACAAAAAGTAAAATATAAAGTTAACGGTCCTCCCTTTGCTATTCCCAGGGGGGCTGAAACCTGGTAGGCTTCCACAAGTGGGAGGAGACAGATAGGACGATGGAGGATTACCCCTGAGGTCACAAGGAACGAATAGTAGAATAAGATTAAACATAAGTCCATGTGTGATGAACAGAAGATCGTGAGACTGTCATCTCATTATTCCAAAGCTCAGCAGAGAAGTACGTTAAACCTTAGTGCGCAGGAGCATAGTGGATGTTAACCTAGTCTCCAGAGAATAGTAGATTAAACCTAGTCCAAGAAGATAGGTGAGATTTAATATACGTCCAGGAGATAGACATTTAGATTACATAACGTCCAATTTCGCACGACTAGTAGATGTTAACCTAGATCCAGAGAGATAGTATATGTTAATGTACTCCACGGGATAGTAGATGCTTAACCTAGTCCAGAAGAGATTGTAGATGGTAACTAGTCCAGGAGATAGTGAGATGTTAACCTATCCAGGAGATAGTAGATGTTAACCTAGTCCAGGAGATAAGTAATGTTAACCTAAATCCAGGAGAGATAGTAGATGTTAATTAATCCAAGGGATAAAGTAGATGTTAGACCTAGTACTATGAATAGTAGATGTTAACCTAGCCCAGGAGATAATGGATGTTAAAACCAGCTCCAGGATCGATAGTAGATATTTTTAACCATAGAGTTCGCAGGTGAATTAGGTAGATAGTTAACCATCCAGGAAGATGATAAGTCAGCATATGTTGAACACTAGTCTACCCCAATCGCATAGATAGAAATGATTAAAACTCTAGTCCGTGTCCAGCTGAGGTTATCGCTTAACGATTATTATATCCATTAGTCCAGGATCCCCGACTACGTCACCACATTTAGCCATATACATTCTTAAGGTGCATTTAGATGGACCTTAACGTCTAGTCTCTCTGAGAATATGGTAGTGGAAAATGATTAACACTACTCCAGAGATAGTAGATGTTAACCTAATCCAGGAGAGAGTAGATGTTAATTTACTCCAGGGGATAGTAGATGTTAACCTACTCCATGAGATAGTAGATGTTAACCTACTCCATGAGATAGTAGATGTTAACCTAGTCCAGGAGATAGTAGACGTTAACCTACTCCAGGAGACAGTAGATGTTAACCTACTCCAGGGGATAGTAGATGTTAACCTAGTCCAGGAGATAGTAGATTGTTACACCCAGGAATGTAGATTACTAGTTTCAGAACAGTATGTTAACCTATCCAGGAAAGGTAATGTTACCTCACGTAATAAATCTACCCAAGATAGAGATGTAACACTCCAATGTTATTGTTAAAAAAAATCTTGTTTCGTGCTATAAACCCTAATTAATAATACCAACAATCAGCCCTAGTAACATACCAAAGAACGTGTGGAAATAAAATAGCAATAACAAGAAAACAATGTTTGCATTAATGTACATATTTTTAAGTATAGTAATTACTTAATGGCATATAAAAATGATATTATATATATAATTTAATATATAATTAATATATGGTAATTATAGAGTTTTATTCAAAACTAAAGTATTTATAATTTAATAGAGAAAAAAATTGGTTGTATGTAAAGGGATTTTTAATAGAAAAAAAATACCAACATCATAGCTACACTAGACTAGCATACCAAAATCACCACAAACACACAAACAACATAACAATTAACCCATAATTTACACTTACTACATCACACTACTATTATCACTAATACACACTATATACTAACGACTACTATACTAAAACACCTTACTATAATGTTTACATTATCACATTAAAACATACTAAATATTACTAAAATCTCATAATATTCTCTACTCTATCTCTCTCTATCATCTCATATTTATCTCTTAACCTATGATCAAGTCATTATCTAAATAAACCAACAATCAATTTAAACATACCAACCACGTTTCTTATGACATCTCATGACAGAACATCAAACAATGACAATATACATATGGAACATGTAGTAACCAAAAAAATGTAAGCAAATCAAAATATATTTTAATGTTTAGATTCTTCAAAGTAGCCCCTTTGCCTTGATGACAGCTTGCACACTCTTGGCATTCTCTCAACCGCTTCATGAGATAGTCACCTGGAATTAACAGTGTACTGTTAAAAGTTAATTTGTAGTTCTTTCCGTTCTTAATACTTTTAATAGTGTGTTGTGACAAGGTAGGGGTGGTAAACAGAAGACACCCTATTTGCTAAAAGACCAAGTCCATATTATGGCAAGAACAGCTCAAATAAGCAAGAGAAACAACAGTCCATCATTACTTTAAGACATGAAGGTCAGTCAAAACAGAACATTTCCAAGAACTTTGAAAGTTTCTTCAAGTGCAGTCGCAAAAACCATCAAGCACTATGATGAAACTGGCTTCTGAGGACCGCCAACAAAAAACCCAAGATACTCTGCTGCAGAGATGGAAGTTTCAGAGTACGTGATGTAACACTGAAATGAAGATCCAGATCACATCAGATCAGGAGATATTCACATTATACAGGAGACTGACTGATGTTACACTGTGTTGTCCTTCAATGACTTCAAATACCTACAGCACACACACACACACACACACAATCAATCTCCGCCCTACACACACAGACACACACACAACACACACACACACACACACACAGAGAACATCACACACACACACACACACACACACACACACCCACACACACACAACACACACACACACACACACACAACCACCACAACTAACAACATACACCCACACGCGCACAGCAGGACCAGTAACACAACACACACATACACACATACACAACACAACACAGATCACACACCAGAACCAATCACACACACACACCACATACACCACACACGCGACACAACCAAGTAACACACACACACATAACCCACACCCAATCACACACACACAGAGACACACAAACAGATACAACACACAGACACACTACACAACACACCAGAACCACAATCACACAGACACACACACCACACACACAACACACTTAATTCATCACTGTTATGACAGAAGTGCCAATGTATGTACCAAGGACGAATGTGGTAATGAGTCCCAGTATCATCAGCATAGAAACAGCCTCACAGAGAGAGAGGCCTGGGAGCCCAAGGAGAGACGGGAGGGAAGTGAAGGCCATCTCCCACTGTTCCCATGTTAATGCAGGCTAATTTGGCCAGCCTGCATCATGGCCCAGCGTCGCCCWCTGTTCCATTGCTGATTCCAGGTTAACAGTCAGACTCTGTTGTTGGYAAAGGCTTATTTTTCTCCCCAAAAACATTTCATCCTTCCAATGACTCATGCTCATCTGTTTTTTTTGTTGCTTTTTTGTCTTAAGGTTATTCTTTAATTTGTTGTAAAGAAGACGTTTGTGTTTACAGTTCAAGACCAAGGTTACAAATACAATTCCTGTTTAGCATATTTGTGTACACCGGTTGTTTGTGTGCCTTGAATAGAGAGACAAAATGGCTGACAAGCACAATACATCATGTTATTGAATCTAATTGGCAATGGGCCATCACATTTCACCTTCAGTTCCATAGCAGCCAACCACAACAAATCACTATGTAAAGTAGCTACACCTTTCTCCCTTAGCATATCATTATGTAAAGTCGCTATCCCATTATCCCTTAGCATATCATTATGTAAAGTCGCTATCCCATTATACCTTAGCATATCATTATGTAAAGTCGCTAACCCATTCTCGCTTAGCGTATCATTGTATAAAGTAGCTAAACCAATCAATATGTTAGCAATGCCTCCTCCCACCTGCAAATCCATTCTATACCAGGGCAGTATCCCAAATGGCACTCTATGGACATGATCTAAAGTAGTGCACTATATAGGGAATAGGGTTCTATAGGGCTCTGGTCTAAAGTAGTGCACTATATAGGGAATAGGGTTCTATAGGGCTCTGGTCTAAAGTAGTGCACTATATATAGGGAATAGGGTTCTATAGGGCCCTGGTGAAAAGTAGTACACTATATAGGGAATAGGGTTCTATAGGGCTCTGGTCTAAAGTGGTGCACNTATTTAACGATGTAGCTAGCTAGTTATCTAGTAATGAGTATTTAACGATGTAGCTAGCTAGTTATCTAGTTATTGATAATGAGAGCTGTTGCTTGTCGTGGTATAATAGTGAATCATGTTTGGTTTTTTTTCGTCTGTTGTAGTGGCTTTTGCTGATTCTCTCGTTTGGCTTTGCTTAGTCACACTGCTCATATCTTTATCTTGGCGTTAACGAGGGCGTTTTCAAATGCAGTTCACCTGATCTGGGTTATGAAAATAAAATGCAGTACAAGTCAAAAGTTTGGACACACTCACTCAAAACTCAAGAGTTTTTCTTTATTTGTACTATTTTCTACATTGTAGAATAATAGTGAAGACATCAAAACAATGAAATAATACATATGGAATCATGTAGTAACCAAAAAAGTATTAAACAAATCAAAATAGATTTTATGTTTGAGATTCTTCAAAGTAGCCAGCCTTTGCCTTGATGACAGCTTTGCACACTCTTGGCATTCTCTCAACCAGCTTCATGAGGTAGTCACCTGGAATTAACATGTGTGTACTGTTAGAAGTTAATTTGTAGAATTTCTTTCCTTCTTAATACGTTTTAGCCAATCAGGTGTGTTGTGACAAGGTAGGGGTGGTAAACAGAAGACAGCCCTATTTGSTAAAAGACCAAGTCCATATTATGGCAAGAACAGCTCAAATAAGCAAAGAGAAACGACAGTCCATRATTACTTTAAGACATGAAGGTCAGTCAAAACAGAACATTTCAAGAACTTTGAAAGTTTCTTCAAGTGCAGTCGCAAAAACCATCAAGCACTATGATGAAACTGGCTCTCGTGAGGACCGCCACAGGAAAGGAAGACCCAGAGTTACCTCTGCTGCAGAGGATTAGTTCAGAGTTACTGATGTTAACACTGGAAATGAAAGATCCAGATCACATCAGATCAGGAGATATTCACATTATACACAGGAGACTGACTGATGTTACCACTGTGTTGTCCTTCAAATGACGTTCAATACCTAGAGCACACACACACGCACACACGCGCACGCGCGCGCGCGCACACAGACCCAGTAACACACACACAGACACACACAGACACAATCATTCACACTCAGACCCAGACCCAATCACACACACACACAGACACACGCAGAGACACACACACAGATACACACACAGACACAAAAACACACAGAGACACAATCACACACACACACACACACACACACAGACGCAGTCACACACACAGACCCAGTCACACACTCACAGAGACACACACACACACACACACACACAACACACACACACTATTCTCTGTTTTGACAGAAGTGCCAATGTATGGTAACCAAGACGAATGTGGTAATGAGTCCCAGTATCATCAGCATAGAAACAGCCTCACAGAGAGAGAGGGCCTGGGAGCCCAAGGAGAGACGGGAGGGAAGTGAAGGCCATCTCCATGTTCCAATGTTAATGCAGGCTAATTTGGCCAGCCTGCATCATGGCCCAGCGTCGCCCACTGTTCCATTGCTTATTCCAGGTTAACAGTCAACTCTGTTGTTGGAAAAGGCTTATTTTTCTCCCCAAAAAACATTTAATCCTTCCAATGACTCATGCTCATCTGTTTTTTTTTGCCTTTTTGTCTTAAGGTTATTCTTGAATTTGTATGTAAAGAAGACGTTTGTGTTTACAGTTCAAGACCAAGGTTACAAATACAATTCCTGTTTAGCATTTTTGTGTACACCGGTTGTTTGTGTGCCTTGAATAAAGAGACAAAATGGCTGACATATAGTATATGGTGCCCTGGCCCTGGCACCCTATTCCCCATATAGTGCCCTGGACCCTGGCACCCTATTCCTCTATATATTGCCCTGGGCTCTGGCACCCTATTCCCCATATATTGCCCTGGGCTCTGGCACCCTATTCCCTATATAGTGCCCTGGTCCTGGTACAAAGTAGTGCATCATCAAGGGAATGGGGAGAGGAGAGAGGAGAAGAGAGGAGAAGAGGAGAGAGAGAGAGGAGAGAGAGAGAGGAGAGAGAGAGAGGAGAGAGAGAGAGGGAGAGAGGAGAGAGAGAGAGAGAGGAGAGAGAGGAAAGAGAGAGGAGAGAGAGGAAGGAGAGGGAGAGAGGAGAGAGAGGAGAGAGAGGGAGAGAGGGAGAGAGAGAGGAGAGGGAGAGAAGAAGAGAGGAGAGGGAGAGAGAGAGAGAGAGAGAGAGGGAGAGAGAGAGGAGGAGAGGGGAGAGAGAGAAGAGGAGAGAGAGGAGGGAGAGGGAGAGGAGAGAGAGGAGAGAGAGGAGGAGAGAGAGAGGAGAGGGAGAGAAGCTGCAGGTATACATACTGATGTTCTATTAGACCTGCTTGTTTCATTCCACTCTGTTATGCAGAGAGTAGTCTGATCTGAATAGTCTAATCTGATGGTCTGCTCTGATAGTCTGATCTGATAGTCTGATCTGAATAGTTCTGATCTGAATATTCTGAATCTGATAGTCTGATCTGATAGTCTGATCTGAATTAGTCTGATCTGATAGTCTGATCTGAGTAGTCTGATCTGAATTAGTCTGATATTAGTAACAGTTTGAACAAAGGATTCAACTGAGATGTAAACTACAGCGTACGTCCTAAATGGCACCCTAGTCCCGATAATGCCCTGACACCCTGGCACCCTATTCCCTATATAGTGCCCTGGACCCTGGGCACCCTATTCCCTATATATTGCTCTGGCATCCTATTCCCTATATAGTGCCCTGGGCTCTGGCACCCTATTCCCTATATATAGTGCCCTGGGCTCTGGCACCCTATTCCCTATATAGTGCCCTGGTCCCTGGTACAAAGTAGTGCATCATCAAGGGAATGGGTTCCATTTGGACGCGGAGTGTCACCGTGGGGGTTAAACTCCATTCAGAATGGAACGTGTGTGTTTTCATAATGACCAGATCAATCAGGCCATATCAAGGTAAAATCCTAGTGATTGTACAACTCCTGTCCCTATCTAGAAACATACTCTCAAGGCTGATCCTAGAAAGGTTTCGAGGTCGCTGTAAACTACAGGTTAAAAAAACAGGAACAAGATGGTTTCCAAGCTGGAAGGTCCTGCCTTGATCAGATAGCAACTCTCCACATCGTAATTGAACATTCATTTTAATAGACTTCAAAAAGGAGAGATTATAGGGCATCATTAAAGAGTCTACACAACATGACACGCTGCCTTGTCATGCTCAATGCAACTCTTTTTCCTACCGTTCTCAGAGGACGCAGGAAGTAAGACAAGGATGTCTACTCTCCCCATCTGTAGTGGAAGGTAGCCGAGCTACATCGATGTTTGTCAGAACGTGAGATATTCCGAAAAAAATCTGTCTTCTCACGAAAACATCTGGTAGCGTCCGAACTAATTTAGCCTAACTGTTATGACCTGTCTATGGAAAGGGGAGACTCTCACCAACACGATGGTGTTCTCCGTTCTGCTCTACGACCCCCATAAGTGTCACGGACCCGTCTGAAGGTATCCCATACAAACAAATGGAAGATGGGAGGTAGTTTAGTCCAACAAAAACAAGGGTGAAATATGTGTCCAACAAAAAACAAAATGTTTCCTGTGCTTTCTTATACAGTAATGTTCTAGATGTAAAGGACAGACACTTTAAAACCTGGTTTCTATACAGTAATGCTAGATAAAGGACAGACACTTTAAAACCTGGTTTCTTACACAGTAATGTCCTAGATTTAAAGGACAGACACTTTAAAAACCTGGTTTTCTACACAGTAATGTCCTAATTTTAGGACAGACACTTTAAAACCTGGTTTCTATACAGTAATGTTCTAGATTTAAAGGAGAGACACTTTAAAACCTGGTTTCTATACAGTAATGTTCTAGATTTAAAGGACAGACACTTTAAAACCTGGTTTCTTCTGATTTATTGGAGTGTCTTTAATGCGATTTATAAATGTGTTATTCAATCAGTTTCTCTGAGCTATAGTAATAAATGCCAAATTCAATATTTTATCAAATATTTTATTTATATATATTTTTGATACCTAAAGGAGTCCTAAAAATTCCAAATCAAATAGCTAAATGATCCATCACATGACCGTCTTTAAACAAGTCCATTGGTCAGTTTAGTCCCCCTCCCATCCTATAATAMTCCTTCCTTCCCATCTTCCTTTCATTTCCATTTTAAATCTGCTTCTTCTTGATTGAAGGCTTTCATATGAAAGACTTTCAGGACCTTAAAAAACAAAGATTGAAAGATARAAACATCACCYTGGCTCTTTTAATGAACCCCGAACACTTCTGTGGTCGAGAAGTAGGTGTCTTTTAAAAAACAACGTTTCTCTGTTTAAGACCCGCACTTTCCCCATTACTKTAAATAACCTCGACCAGACTGATCAGATGAAGCGATTAAAGGACTTTGCCAGATAGTCGTTTTAGTACCGTAGTAGCAGCATTATGGCTTTCTTAAGTGCAGGCAAAATGTCTAACTTTTAGGCTTTTAACATTCTTCACACTTTGCCCCGATGAGGAGTCATCTCTCCTTCCATAATGACATTGGGAGAGAGCATAAGAGCTCCGTTTGAAGTGAAACGGGACAGAAAATCCATCAACAACTGTGTTTCTAAGACCTAATAAAGACATCAGAGATATTCTCTCTGTTGTTTTAATGTCGGATGTTTGCATTTACAAAATGGGATGCATCCCCCCCCCCCCCACGACCCTTGAACTTTTTTAGTTTGTGATAAATCTGATTTTCTATTTACTGTTCGGGGAAATAACATGAAAATGACCGTCTTCCCTAGGGTTCGTCCCCAAAAACACCCTATTCCCTGTCTGGTGCACTACTTCTGAACCACAGCTCCAGAAGTAGTGTACTACAGAGGGAATAGGGTAGAGTTTTGTATGTATCCCCTAAAGAGAACGACAGCAGTCACTCCTTCTAACTCGTGACACCATGATCTAATAACATATATATCCTCTCCACTCAGTCTGTTACACAAGGCTAGGCTATAGGGCACCTCCTCTAAAAACAAAAGGGCCTCGTCCTAAATGGCACCCTATTCCCTCTCTAGTGCACTATTTTGACCAGGGGCCCTATAGCACCCTATTCCCTCTCTAGTGCACTACTTTTGACCAGAGCTCTATAGAACCCTATTCCCTCTCTAGTGCACTACTTTTGACCAGGGGCCCTATAGGGGAATGTAGGGAATGGTGTGCCATTTTTGGGACACCGGCCGGGGGGGGGGGAGTGAATATTGCTGGGGAGTTGTAGGCTAAGTGTCTGCAGGGGGGTCAGGGAACATCATATGCACTCTAAATCAAATCACTTAGCTTTTCCGCAAAGGATAAGAGACAGGAAGAGGAAGAGAGTGAACGAGGAAATAGAGGAGCAGGGTACCTCAAGCACCACGTGTAGTATAACTCAGTCCCAATCCTTTTAATACCATTAAGGTTATAGACATATACTGAGTATAACTCAGTCCCAATCCTTTTAATCCATTAGTGTTAACAGTCAGTGACTGTAGTATAACTCAGTCCCAATCCTTTTAATACCATTAGGTTAATAACAGTAATACTGTAGTATAACTCAGTCCCAATCCTTTATTACCATTAGTGTTAATAGACAGTATACTGTAGTATAACTCAGTCCCAATCCTTTTAATACCATTGGTTAACAGTCAGTGGTACTGTAGGTCCACTCAACCCATTACCCCGGAGAGACACTTACAAAAACCAACCATGTTGGCCTCTAGTGGTTGAGTTCCTCTATTTGTACAAATGGACTGAAGAAGAAGATGCGAAGAAGACGAAGAAGAAGACGAAGAAGAAAGACGAAGACGAAGAAGAAGACGAAGAAGAAGATGAAGAAGAAGAAGAGACGAAAGAAGAAAAGAAGAAGACAAAGAAGAACGAAGAGAAGACGAAGAAGAAGACGAAGATGAAGATGACGAAGTATAATGCACACAGCCAGTCGATGATTTGACTGATACAATGTAACTATGTATCTTCAAAACTCAACCTGCTCTTCAAAAACAACAACAACCACAAATGAAATACTTCAACTGACAGATGAGAATCCCTTCATATCGAGACTCATAAACCCTCATCATTCTCCTTCACTAAAAACTGGGCACGACAGTTACCGCTCATAAACAACCGCTTGACACCAATCTTTCTACGCACCGTTTTAGTTTATATCCTACGTTCCAAATGGCAATATATTCCCTATACAGTACACTAGTTTAGAACCAGAAGGCCCCCTAAGACCTATTCCCTATATAGTGCACTACTTTAGACCAGAGCCCTATAGAAACCTATTCCCTAATAGTGCATACTTTAGACCAGCCCTATAGAACCCTATTCCCTAATAGTGCACTACTTTAGACCAGAGCCCTATAGAACCCATTCCCTATATAGTGCACTACTTTATGACCAGAGGCCTATAGAACCCTATTCCCTATAGTGCAGCAACTTTAGACCAGAGCCCTATAGAACCCTATTCCCTAAATAGTGCACACTTTAGACCAGAGCCCTATAGAACCCTATTCCCTAATAGTGCACAACTTTAGAACCAAGCCCTATAGAACCCTATTCCCTAATAGTGCACAACTTTAGACCAGAGCCCTATAGAACCCTATTCCCTATGTAGTACACTACTTTAGACCAGAGCCCTATAGAACCCTATTCCCTATTATAGTACACTACTTTGGACCAGAGCCCTATAGAACCCTATTCCCTATACAGTACACTACTTTAGACCAGGGCCCTATAGAACCATATTCCCTATACAGTACACTACTTTAGACCAGAGCCCTATAGAACCCTATTCCCTATTACAGTACACTACTTTAGACCAGAGCCCTATAGTATCCTATTCCCTATTACAGTACACTACTTTAGACCAGGGCCCTTAGGACTCTCTTTAGGGAATAGTGTGTAGTTTGGGATGGCAGCCTCTGTGATGTAACAGGACCTTTTGATGTGGCTCTCGGAGAGCAGAGCGTCTCTCTGCGTCGGAAGGTTTTAGTCTGTGACTTTCAGCTTTAATGAAACATGAACGGCTCCTGGAATTAGGCAGTAATGAAAGTGATGGTCCATTTAACACGATTGTGTTACACTTCTAAATGCAGGCTACGGCTACTCTGGGATGTTGTCTGTCCTGTAGCCTGTATCCCAAACGGAGCCCTGTTCCCTATATAGCGGAGTCGGTTCGACTTATTCGGTGCCTCTTGAGAAGTGGAACTTGGTATAATTTTTATTTTTATTTGATTTCACCTAATTTTAACATTCTGTCATAAAGAGCACATGTTCAACTTAATTTAAAAAAAAATTCCAATCTCAAGAGCTAAAAAAAAGAAATATAAATAAAATATATATTAAATACCATAGTAAGTGCCCATTAAAGTAACAGGATTGACCGTAGGACAGTGGACCGTAACAGGGTGGTCCGTAACAGGGTGGTCCGTAACAGGGTGGACCGTAACAGGGTGGTCCGTAACAGGGTTGTCCGTAACAGGGTTGTCCGTAACAGGGTGGTCCGTAACAGGGTGGTCCGTAACAGGGTGGTCCGTTAACAGGTGTCCGTAACAGGGTTGGTCCGTACAGGATGGGACCGTGAACAGGGTGGTCCGTAACAGGGTGGTTCCGTAACAGGGTGTCCGTAACCAGGTGGTCCGTAACAGGATGGACCGTAACAGGGTGGTCCTAAACAAAAGGTGGTACCGTAACAAGGAGTCGGCCGTAACAGGTGGCCGTAACAGGTGGGCCGAAACAGGGTGGTCCGTTAACAGGTGGACCGGAAAGGGTTGTCCGTAACAGGGTTGGACCGGAACAGGGTGGTCCGTAACAGGTGCGTCCGTAACAGGGTGGTCCGTAACATGGTTTGGTCCGTAACAGATGGACCGTAACAGGATGGACCGTAAACCAGGTTGTCCGTAAAACAGGGTGGTCCTAACAGGGTGTCCTAACAGGTGTCCGTTAACAGGGTGGTCCGTACCAGGTTTGTCCGTAAACAGGTGACCGAACAGGGTGGTCCGTAACAGGGTGGTCCTAACAGGGGATTGTCCGTAACAGGGTTGTCCGTAACAGGTGGTCCGTAACAGGTGGTCCGTAACAGGGTTGTCCGTAACAGGTGTCGTAACCAGGATGGACCTAATCAAGGGGTCCGTAAACAGGGTGGTCCGTACCAGGGTGTCGTAAACGGTGGTCCCGGTAAACAGGATGGACCCCATAACAGGGTGTCCGTAACAGTGGTCCCGTACACAGGGTGTCCGTAAAACAGGGTGGGTCCGTAACAGGGTGGTCCGTAACAGGGTGGTCCGTAACAGGGTGGACCGTAACAGGGGGTTGTCCGTAAAGGGTGGACCGTAAACGGGTGGTCCGAACAGGGTGGTCCGTAACAGGGTGGTCCGTAACAGGGTTTGTCCGCTAACAGGATGGACCGTAAACAGGATGGACCGAACAGAGTGGTCCGTAACAGGGTGGTCCGAACAGGGTTGTCCGTTAACAGGTGGTCCGTAAACAGAATGACCGTAACAGGAGGACCCGTAACAGGGTGGTCCGTAAACAGGTGGACCGTAACAGGGTGGTCCGTAACAGGGTTTCCGTAAACAGGGTGGGCCGTAACAGGGTTTTCCGATAACAGGGTGGCTCCCGTAACAAGTGGTCCGTTAACAGGTGGACCGAACCAGGGTTGTTCCGTAACAGGGTGGTCCGTAACAAGGGTTTCCGTAACAGGGTGGTCCGTACAGGTGGTCCGTAACAGGGTGGTCCGTAACAGGTGGTCCAGTAAACAGGTGGACCGTAACAGATGGACCGTAACAGGGTGGTCCTAACAGGGTGTCCGAAACAGGGTGCGCCGGAACGGTGCCGTAAACCCAGGTTGTCCGTAACAGGATGCGACCGTAAAACAGGGAGTGGTCCGTACAGGATGGGACCGTACAGGGTGGTCCGTAAACAGGATGGTCCGTAACGGATGGACCCCGTAACAGGGTGTCCTAACAGGGTGACCTAACAGGGTGTCCGTAACCAGGTGGTCCGTAACAGGATGGACCGTAAACAGGTGGACCGAACAGGGTTGTCCGTAAACAGGGTGTTCGAACAGGTTGGACCCAACAGGTGGTCCGTAACAGGTGTCTAAACAGGAGTTGACACATTTTCATCTTTAAATCAGCATAAACTCCCCTTGTGACAGGGGAATGGAAAATGGTTATGTGAACAGGAAGTGTCTATCCGACGTGAACAAGGAGTGGCTATCTACGTAACAGGAAAAGTTCTATGCTATGAGTAACAGAGTTGATGTGATATACTCCATCCTGTCAGTTTTCCACCACAAAACACCAGAACCGACCCAAAAATAATAGAACCGTATACCTGAGAATAGCACCGTTCACGCTGATACTAGAACCAGTTCACCTGATAATAGAACCAGGTCAACCTGAATAGACCAGCTCACCTGATAATAGAACCAGTGCACCTGATAATAGAAAACCAGTTCACCTGAAATAGAACCCAGTTCACCTGATAATAGAACCTATTCACCGTGATAATAGAAACCAGTTCACCTGATAAATAGAACCAGTCACCTGATAATAGAACCAGTTCACCTGAAAATAGAAACCAGTACCGATAATAGAACCATCACCTGATAATGGAACCAGTTCAACCTGATAATAGAACAGTTCACGGATTAATGGAACCATCTCACTGAAAACTAGAACCAGGTCACCTGATAATAGAACCAAGCTCACCGGATAATAGAACCAGCTTCACCTGATAATAGAACCCAGTTCACCTGATATAGAACCAGTTCCACCTGATAATAGAACCAGTTCACCGATAATAGCACCAGTTCACCTGAAATGAACCATCTCACCTGATAATAGAACCAGTTCACCTGATAATAGAACCAGTTCACCTGATATAGAACCAGTCCACCTGATAATAAAAAACCAGTTCACCTGATAATAGAACCAGTTCACCTGATAATAGAACCAGTTCACCTGATAATAGAACCAGCTCACCTGATATAGAACCAGTTCACCTGGTAAATAGGAACAGTTCAACCTGATAATAGAACCATTCACCTGATAATAGAACCAGTTCACCTGATAATAGAACCAGCTCACCGAATATAGAAACCAGCTCACCTGATAATATAGAACCGCTCACCTGAAATAGAACCGGCACCTGAATTAGAACCAGCTCACCTGATAATAGAACCAAGCGTCAACCTGAGAATAGAACCACTCACCTGAAATATAGAACCAGCCTCACCTGGTAATAAACCAGGTCACCCTGATATAGAACCAGTTCACCTGATAATAGAACCAGTTCACTGATAATAGAACCAGTTCACCTGATAATAGAACCAGTTCACCTGAAATAAACCAGTTCACTGATAATAAAACCAGTTCACTATAATGAACCAGTTCACCTGATATAGAACCAGTCACCTGATAATGGAACCAGTTCACCTGATAATAGAACCAGTTCACCTGATAATGAACGCAACTCACTGAAAATAGAACCAAGGTCACCTGATAATTAGAACCAGCCTCACCTGATAATAGAACCAGCTCACCTGATAATAGAACCAGTTCACCTGATTAAATAGAACCAGTGCACCTGATAAGAACCAGTTCACCTATAAAGAACCCATTACCTGGAATAATGGAACCATCTCACCTGATAATAGAACAGTTTCACCTGATGAAGAACCCAGTTCACCTGATATAGAACCAGTTCACCTATAATAGAAACCAGTTCACCTGATATAGAACCAGTTCACCTGATAATAGAACCAGTTCACCTGATAATAAACCAGCTCACCTGATAATAAAACCAGTTCACCTCGTAAGAGGAACCAGTTCACCTGATAATAGAACAGTTCACTATAATGAACCATCTCACCTGATAATAGAGACCAGTTCACTGATATAGGAACCAGTTCACCTATAATGAGAACCAGTTCAACTGATAATAGAACCAGTTCACCTGATAAATAGAACCACTCACCTATAATAAACCCAGTTCACCTGTAATAGAACAGTTTCACCTGATAAGAGAACCAGTTCACCTGATAATAGGAACCAGTTCACCTGATAATAGAACCAGCTCACCTGGAATATAGAAACCAGCTCACCTGAATAATAGAACCAGCTCAAACCTTGATAATAGAACCCAGCTCACGTGAATATAGAACCAGCTCACCGATAATAAGAAAACCAGCTCACCTGATAATGAACCCAGCTCACCTGAATATAGAACCAGCTCACCTGGAATAAGAACCCAGTCACCTGATAAATAGAACCAAGTTCACTTATATAGAAACCAGTTCACCTGGATAATAGAACCAGTTCACCTGATAATAGAACCAGTTCACCTGATAATAGAAACAGTTCACCTGAATAATAGAAACCATCACCTGATAATAAGAACAGTCCAACCTGAGAATAGAACCAGTTCACCTGATAATGGAACCAGTTCACCTGATAATAGAACCAAGTTCACCTGGATAATGGAACCCAACTTCACCTGAAAATAGGAACAAGGTCAACCTGATTAATAGAACCAGCTTCACCTGATAATAGAACCAGCTCACCTGATAATAGAACCAGTTCACCTTGATAATAAAACCAAGTTCACCTGATAATAGAACCAGTTCACCTGATGAATACGAACCAGTTCACCTGATAATGAAACCATTCACCTGATAATAGAACCAGTTCACCTGATAAAGAACCCAGTTCCGCCGTTGATAATAGAAACCAGTTTCACGCTGATAATAGAAACCAGTTCACCTGATAATAGAACCAGTTCACCTGATAATAGAACCAAGTTCACCTGATATAGAACCAGCTCACCTGATAATAGAACCAGTTCACCTGATAATAGAACCAGTTTTTTCACACTATTAAAGAACCATTCACTGATAATGACAGTCTCCACCGAAAATAGAACCAGTTCACCTGATAATAGAACCAGTCCTTTGACAGCCTGATGAATAAACCAGTTCACCTGGATAAAGAACCAGTTGCACCTGATAATCAGAACCAGTTCACCTGATATGAGAGACGCCAGCTCACCTGATAATAGAACCAGTCACCTAGGTAATAGAACCAGTCACCTGAAATAGAACCAGTTTCACCTGATAATAGAACCAGCCTATATGAAGTACTAATATGAACCATGCTCACCTGATAATAGAAACCAGCTCACCCGTGATAAAAGAACCAGGCCCTAATACCCTCCTGATAATAGAACCAGCCACCCTAATAGTAGAAACCAGGCTCACCTGAATATAACTCATTAATGACCAGGTCACCTGATATAGAACCAAGTTCACCTGATAATGAGACCAGTTCACCTGATAATAAACCAGTTCACCTGATATCAGAACCAGGTCACCTTATTGATAGAACCAGTGCACCCTGATAATAGAACCAGTTCACCTGATAATAGAACCAGTCTACCTGATAATAGAAACCAGTTCACCTGAGATAGAACCAGTTCATCCTGATAAAGAACCAGTTTCACCTGAAAAACCAGTCACCGTGATAATAACCATTGTCGACCTGAAAATAGAAAACCAAGCATAGACCAGCTCACCTGATAATAGAACCAGCACCTTAATACCAGCAACTCTGATAATAGAACCAGTTCACCGATAATAAGAACAACTGATACATTCCTAATGAACCCTACGGATTAGACAGGTCACGAAATAGAACCAGTTCACCTGAAAAGAACCAGTCACCTGATATAGAACCAGTTCACCTGATAATAGAACCAGCCACTATTGACAGTCACTGATAAATAAACCAGTTCACCTGATAATAGAACCAGTCTCACCTATAAAGAACCAGTTCACCTTAATAAACCAGTTCACCTGATTAGAACCAGTTCACCTGATATGCAGGACTTGGAAATAGAACCAGTTCAACCTGATAATAAAAGCTCAACCTTTAGCCGGTCACCTGAAATAAAACCATTCACGCTGACCTGGATAATAGAACCAGTCACCTGAGTAATGAACCATCCTCACCTGTAAGTATAAACCAAGTTCACCGATAATAGAAACCATCTCAACTGATGAATAGAAACCAGTCACCTATATAGACCACTTCACCTTCTTTTCCACTATGATTGGACTCTAGATCGTTCAATGTTTCTTTGAAAAATAAAAGATTTCACATCTTTAAAATAAAAACGAAACAATTCGGAACACGTTGACATTAAAACGAGGACGACGTAAATAACCATTACAAAATAAATTAAAGTCGATACGTCATAAACTAACTAGGATTACCTCTGGTATAGTCATACAATTTTGGTTAAGTGGGTTAAAATCGTCTAAGATACACAGGTGTGACGGTAGGACGTGGTTAAAATGCTGTTTGGCACTTTGAGTCCGTATTCAATAAAAGATATTTTTATTGAATTCCTCCATGTATTCAGATTAAAGGGCACACATTCCTATAAACAGG
>NW_019946472.1:36562-40293 GCF_002910315.2 Salvelinus sp. IW2-2015 | reverse complement strand
GAGAGGGAGAATAGCGAGGTCAAGGAGTGTGGTTACCTTGTATCAGGCGAGGCAGCCATGGTAGAAAACAATGACAGCGGTCCCGTTTCTCCGGTCCTGCCGTCCTGTTGTTGTTCAGGGTCTGTATCTGGTGGGAGAGCGGACGCCGCGCTACGACCACACGCTCCCCTGCGTTGGACGCCCCCTTCCTCAGCAGCTGGGGGCTGTGCAGGGGGCTCTGAACCACCCCAGGTGACATGGCGGCATATTGGGGCTCTCTTCATTGAGCTCCATGGGGAGTAAGAACCAGAGAAGGTTTTGGGGGGCCGTTCCTCCGGTGTGTTGGGGGCAGTCGGTTGCTGGTGCTGCAGGGCGGACATGGCGATGCCGGTGTTCGGGCGTTGTACATTGATAGCGTCTTGCCTGGGTGACGGCGTACCGTATCCCCCGGAGCTGACGGGGAAGGTCCCTCGCGGTGCTCCGTACGTGGTGGTCTCCAGGAGGTGTGAGAATGGGGCGCTGTGGGTCTCCTGCCCAGGAACTCTCCCATCCTGGGGCTGAAGGTTGAATGAGGTAGGGGGCTGCTGATGCATCGTGTGGGGGTCCATGGCCATGCTGCTCATCCCCTGGGTCATGTTCTGCATCCCCTGCATGTAGAGGTTGTTGGAGTGGGCCGAAGCTGTTGGCGCGGCCTCTAATGCGCTGCTGAGCGGCTAAGGCGACTCCGGGCTGCTGCTTACAGTGGAGCACCACGGCCGGACAGGCCGCTCGGGCCTGGCCCAGATTAGTGGCTATAGAACGGACGTCATGATCCTCCATGACCCCCAGCATAGAGGTGAGTCAAAGCCCTGCTGAGTAATAAGCGATGGTGCTGTCCGCCAGACCTCGGCTCTGAGGAACGCCAGGAAAACCCCGGGTCCACCATCCTCTTGGGATCCATATTCATCGCCGCGGCTAGGGTGTGTTGTGTTGTTGTGACCATTGGGCAGAGCCGGGTCGTATCCCGGGTCGTAGGGTTAGGGAAGCCTCTGGGATGCTACAGCACCGTAGCGCTGGAGGGAACCGTCCATGTGTCCGTGCTGCTGGGTAACTGGGTCCACCATGAGGCTGGTGGCTGCGGCAGCCTGTCCAACACCGACCCGGGGGTCCAACGGGAGGCTGTAGATGGCACTGTAGAGGGGAGGGTGATAAGCGGAGAGAGAAGGGAGAGGCTGAGGCTGGGCCGCAGCGTAAACAGGAAGCGGGGGCTGGACCCCGTAGCAGGCAGGAGATGGAGCCCTGCAGACACCAATGCTGTGCTGGAAGTCTGGGATCATCTTGGCTTCCCGGTACGACCGGCTGAGCTCGTTGTGAGCGGGAGAGGGAGGAGGAGGAGGGGGAGGGCCTGGGGCATGAGTAGGAGCTGGGAGGGGAGGGGCGGACCTGGCGTGTCCTTGATCCCAGGCATACCCAGTAGAAACACCAGCTCTAAACCCCCCTCGTCCACCGGTGAGCCCGGACATCCCATAATGCGACGCTGATCTGTTAAGCAGGTGATGCTGCTGCTGGTTGGCCCTATATAAGGAGGAGCTGTCTTCAGGACGACGAGGAGATAAACTCCTGGTCGTAGCAGTAGTAGTAGTCATAGACGGGGCTGTGTTGTCCGGCGGGAGTTCAGGCTGGTAGTAATTCTGTTGAGCTGGAGGAACCACAGAAGAAGCCCTGGCTGCCATCATTTGCCTGAGATAGAGGCTACTCAGCTCGGGTACTGAGTTCTTCCTCACCAGGGTGTGTGGAAGTGGTTGTCCGTGTCTCTCTGGGTAGAGTTGGTAGGTCTGGTATGGGTACATGGCTTCGTCCTTCTGAGGTAAAAAGTCTGAGGGAGGGGGGCGTAGTTCGGGAGGCAGCTCGTACCAGACCCCGTCCTCGCCCCCTACCAACGCCACAGAATTCCTGCGCCCCTCAATTGTGACGGCGTCTTCGTTTACGACAGAGACTCTGTCGTTCCCCTSTGTCCCTAAACTGTCCCTCACTAGTCCATCCGAGTCCCGGACCGGAGGGGTAACTGTTCTCCCCTTAAGGCTGTGCTATCATGTAGCTCCACACAGCCGGGCTATCACTAAATTATTCACACCTGGAAACAACGCCATGAGGAGGCAAATGAATGGGGACGTGACAAACACACAGCCACTGTGTATACACACACACACACACACACACACACACACACACACACACACACACACACACACACACACACACACACACACACACACACACACACACACACACACACACACACACACACACACACACACACACACACACACACACAACAACACACACACACCACACACACAACACACAAACACAACACACACACACAAAAACCCACCTTGTAAGGCCTGCTATTTCATTTTACCGTGAACCCAGAGACCATGCGTGTACTGGGCTGGTGTCACGTTCACATAGGATTGTGGGTAAACTTGGGGTAAAAAAAAACATGCAGTAGTCACGGAGGTACAATGGAGGAGGAGGGGTCAGGGTAATCCAATCAGGTTGATCCTTTTTTTCTGGCAGGAAGGAGGGTTCAGTTCACTAGCCTCTCCTCTCTCTCCTCTCCTCTCCTCTCCTCTCCTCTCCTCTCCTCTCCTCTCCTCTCCTCTCCTCTCCTCTCCTCTCTCTCCCTAAGCACAGCAGTGAAGGATTAGAGTCCAAATAAAACCTGCTTAAAGGGATACTTTGGGATTTGGCAATGAAGTCCTTTATCTGCTTCTTAAAGGGATACTTAGGGATTTTGGCAATGAAGTCCTTTATCTGATTCTTAAAGGGATACTTTGGGATTTTGGCAATGAAGTCCTTTATCTGCTTCCCCAGAGTCAGATGAACTCACGGATACCAGTTTTAATGTCTGTGTCCAGTAATTGAAAGGAAATGTGAGGTCTTTGCAAGCCAACGCGAACTAGCGTTAGCGCAATGACTGTAAGTATATGGCATCTACTAGCATTCTGCCCCCTGTGACATGAACCAAACACCAGTAACGGGGTTAAAAAACAGATCGATGCAGTTACATATCRGGATAKTATTTTGRACGATATATCGCAATATTATTTTATTATTTCCCAACGGGTAGTTTTTCCATCTATAGCGTGTTCTCATCTTCTTTTTWAAAAATGGTTATAAATTAAGCCAATATGTTTTCAGCACTTTTATTTCCATGACAGGTCAAAACTCGTTTTTCTCCTGGGTCTCTTGTCCCTCTGCAGCAGACATGTAGCGAGCGATGTGTTTGGAACATCACATCACGGCATTGAACTGCAATACGCATAGAATCGTGAGAGTCGCAATACATTTCGTATCGGCAACTAAGCATCGTGATAATATCGTATCGTGAGGTCCTTGGCAGTTCCCAGCCCTACCAGGTACTACAGTGTAGTGTACAGTCTGATACTGTAGTGTACAGTGTAGCGCTAGCTAGATATAGTACAGTACAGTGTAGTAGTACATGATACTCTAGTTTTCCCTATACCCATCACGAGGTTGCTACAACCTAGCCTATGAATTACAGTTTACAACGTAGGTGCACACAGGTCGAGAGACAAATTTGAGGTGACAGACAGTGACACACGGACAGACAGTGACATTCTTGCCTGCATCTAGCTGATCTAGGGTGTAATCAGTAGTCTAACAGTTGCAAAAGAGAGTTTATATTGGGCAAATTCAGGTTTATCCCCGTTTTGTTCCGTTTGCTTCCGTTTAAGAAATGTTTTTCA
>NW_019946472.1:12650-30508 GCF_002910315.2 Salvelinus sp. IW2-2015 | reverse complement strand
TATAAAATAAGCGTTAATTAATTCAAAAACAAACAACAAATCGGCCAAAATTAAGTTGAAAGTTGTATTAGCAGTCGGCCAACACAGTAATTAAACCCACTTTAGATTACATTATGTATAAAAAATATAAAATAGAAAAAAAATACAAATTTAACTTTTAAACAAAAACAGCACTACCACTATTGTTTAATCAACAAAACAGTAGCAAAGAGGGGTTAAGTATAATATTTAAGAAAAATTAAACAATCAACAAAAAACAACAAAGCAAACAAGCCCCCAAAAGCTGAAGAATGTCAACTTTTTAAATTTTACAAATTTAGTATACATTTTACATAATTTTCACTTCTATGTCTCTATGTTTTTGACATTTTTTTTACAGTAGTTGCAGGAGCCAGATTAGTATTCCAATATGGAACTTGAATGAAGAGGGTGTTTATTGTCTTACGTCAGATAGCGCAATGATTCCGCATGACGACGATTGCATAGGAGTGACGCCAACCGACGTAAGACAATGGAGGGTGTGTTCTATTTTGGATTTTAAATGTTGTATTAAATCTCATATGTCAAACAAAAAGTCATGATTCCCTACATCATTGTATTGCTTTGAAAACATTGATGTCAGTCTTCTGTAAACCACATCAAGATTTGACTTCTACTGATATGAACCATACAGAAGTGGTCCATGTCTGTACTAATATGATGACATAGAGAGAGGAAGGAATAAGAGAGCAGACCCAGTAGACTGAGGGGTTATGTTGTTGCTGTGGACCAATCACCATATTAGTTTCTATAGTGTGATCCACAATAACGTGGAGTAGTTACAGGTCTGTCCTGAAGGGGGCGATAAGAAACCCCAGAAGTTCACCTTGTTTCGTCACACAGTGTCTCAAACTCTACAACTAAACACTTAGATATGTTTAGAGGTAAATAGTTTTAAAAATGGATTAATGTATTCAACATGTAATGATTTGAAGCTAAATGAAACTCTAGACTTTAACCTGGAAACCCAGTTCCCCAGTTACAGCTTTGAAACTCCTCCCATCTCTGGTCAGTGGTAAAAAATTCCACACAGCCCTGCCTCTGATGTAAACACACACAAACCACACAACATATRCACACACACATATACAATACAGTACATGAACAATAACCCTGGGGGAGGGGGTCCATAGCTTAGTGATGGGCTTTGAGGGCACTATGGTGTTGAACTCTGAGCTGTAGTCAATGAATAACATTCTCATATAGGTGTTCCTTTTGTCCAGGTGGGAAAGGGCAGTGTGGAGGGCAATAGAGATTGCATCATCTGTGGATCTGGTATGCAAATTGGAGTGGGTCTAGGGTTTCTGGGATGATGGTGTTGATGTGACCCATGACCAGCCTTTTAAAGCACTTCATGACTACAGACGGGAGTGCTACGGGTCGGTAGTAATTTAGGCAGGTTTCCTTAGTGTTCTTGGGCACAGGCACTATGGTGGTCTGCATAAAACATGTTGGTATTACAGAGAGAGGTTGAAAATGTCAGTGAAGACACTTGCTAGTTGGTCAGCGCTTGCTCGCAGTACACGTCGTGGTAGTCCATCTGGACCTGTGGCATTGTGAATGTTGACCTGTCTAAAGGTCTTACTCACATCGGCTGCGGAGAGCATGATCACACAGTCTTCCGGTACAGCTGGTGCTCTCATGCATGTTTCAGTCTTATTTGCTCGAAGCGAGCATAGAAGTAGTTTAGCTCGTCTGGGAACAGATCTCTGCTGTTCTTCCCTTTGTAGTCTGTAATGGTTTGCAAGCCCTGCCACATCAGACAAGCGTCAGAGCCGGTGCAGTATGACTCGATTTTAGTCCTGTATTGACGCTTTACCTGTTTGATGGTTCTTCGGAGGGCCATAGCGGGATTTCTTATAAGCTTTCGGGTTTGAGTCCCGCTCCTTGAAAGCGGCAGCTCTACCCTTTAGCTCAATGCGGATTCTGCCTGTAATCTATTTCTTCTGGTTGGTGTATGTACGTACGGTCACTGTGGGGACGACGTCATCGATGCACTTATTGATGAAACCAATGACAGATGTGGTGTACTCCTCATATTCCAGTCTGTGCTAGCAAAACAGTCCTATAGCTTAGCATCTGCTTCATCTGACCACTTTTTTAGTGATCTAGTCACTGGTGCTTCCTGCTTTAATTTTTTCTTGTAAGCAGGAATCAGGAGGATGGAATTATGGTCAGATTTTCCAAATGGAGGGCGAGGGAGAGCTTAGTATGTGTCTCTGTGTGTGGAGTATAGGTGGTCCAGAGTTCTTTTCCCTCTCGTTGCACATTTAACATGCTAATAGAAATTTGAAAGAACTGATCTAAGTTTCCCTGCAATAAAGTCCCCGGGGTACTAGGAGCACCACCTCTGGGTGAGCATTTTCTTGTTTGCTTATGCTTCTTACAGCTCATTCAATGCTATCTTAGTGCCAACCTCTGACTGAGGTGGTGTGTTTAACTTCACTGCGCTACGGATCCCTTTTACGGGATCACTTTCCTAAACAACCGCTAGAATTGACGGGTCGCCAATGCATACATATTATAAAAAATTTTATAATCATGCAGTCACAAGTGAAATATACCAAAACACAGCTTATCCTGTTTGTTAATCCACCTATCGTGTCAGATTTTGACAATATGCTTACACCTATCGTATCAATCAATGCCTACAACAGCTAGCCCCAAATTAGCTTGGTCACGAAAGTCAGAAAAGCAATAAATGAATCGTTACTTTGATATCCTTTGGATGTTGCACTCAGACTCCAGTTACAAAATAAATGTTCTTTTTTTTCGATAAATATTAATTTTATAACAAAAAAACGCCATTTGGGATGCGCGTTATGTTGAGCAAACTACAGCCTCGTTCGGTCCTGAAAGGAAGATGAAAATTCCAAAACGTATCAGATGAAAAAATATTACAAAAAAATTTTATAATCATCAATCAACAAGTGAAATATACCAAAACCACAGCTTAGCTTGTTGTTAATCCAACCTATCGTGTCAGATTTTGAATTTGTCACGTTCTGACCATAGTTCTTTTGTATTTTCTTTGTTTTAGTGTGGTCATGGCGTTAGTTGGGTGGGTTATCTATGTTTTCTGTTTCTGTGTTGGTTTTCTCGTTTGGCCTGATATGGTTCTCAATCAGAGGCAGGTGATAGTCATTGTCTCTGATTGGGAACCATATTTAGGTAGCCTGTTTTCTGTTGGGTTTTGTGGGTGGTTGTTTTCAGTCTTTGTGTGTCTGCACCAGACAGAACTGTTTCGGTTGTTTCTTTGTTGTTTTGTTATTCAGTGTTCAGTTTTGGATTATTATTAAATATCATGAACACTTATCACGCTGCACCTTGGTCCTCACCTTCTTCCACCGACGACAGCCGTTACAATATACTTTACAGCGAAAGAAATCCAAGCTTTTGTGAGTGTAGCAATCAATGCTAGAACAGTTAACCTTATATTAGCTTGGTCACGAAAGTCAGAAAAGCAATAAAATTATCGCTTACCTTTGATAATCTTTGGATGTTTGCACTCACGAGACTCCCAGTTACACAACAAATGTTCTTTTTGTTCGATAAATATTACTTTTATCACAAAAAAACGCCATTTGGGTTGCGCATTATGTTCAGAAAACCGGTCGTAGAAACATGTCAAATGTTTTTTATAATCAATCCTCCGGTTGTTTTTAACAAACATAATCGATAATATTTCAACCGGACCATAACCTATTCATTAAGAGAGAAAAGGAAAATGGGGAGCTCCTCTCTCGCGCGCAGGAACTATTCAGAGGACACCTAACTACTTTTGACAAATCTCGCCCATTTTTCAAAATGAAAGCCTGAAACTATGTCTAAAGCCTGGTCACAGCCCGAGGAAGCCATTGGAAAATAAATCTGGTTGATACCCCATTTAACTGGAAGATAGACGGTCCAGGAAACACAGATATATATATTTTTTAATATCACTTCCGGGTTAGATTCTCTCAGGTTTTCGCTTGCAGAATAAGTATTGTTATACTCACAGACAATATTTTKACAGTTTTGGAAACTTTGGAGTGTTTTCTATCCTAATCTGTAAATTATATGAATATTCTACGATCTGGGCCAGAGAAAATGTCTGTTTAACCTGGGAACGTTTTTTTAAGAAAAAAGAAAAATCTGACCCCTAGCGCTAAGAGGATAAACAGCTACAAAGAATACAGATGAGAACTCTCTCGGTAGGTAGTGTGGTCTACAGCTTATCATGATATACTCAACTTCAGGTGAACAATAGCTCAAAACTTCCATAGTCTCCCGCCCCTTGTCTTACCAGATGCCGCTGTTCTATCCTGCCGGTACATCGTATAACCAGCCAGCTGTATGTTGATATTGTCGTCATTCAGCCACGACTCCGTGAAGCATAAGATGTAACAGTTTTTAATGTCCCGTTGGTAGTTTAATCTTCCCCGTAACTCGTCGATTTTATTGTCCAAAGATTGCACTTTTGCTAGCAGAACTGAGGGAAGTAGGGTTTATTAGATCGCCTTCTAAATAGCAGCAGGCAGCCCGCTCTCCCGTCTCTCTTTCTCCGCTTCCTTTTCACGTAGATCACGGGGGTCGGGGCCTGTTCCCGAGGGAGCCATATATCCTCCGTCTCGGGCTCGTCAGAGTCTTGAAAGAAGTAAAATGATTCTGCTAGTCCTTGGTGAGTAATCGCAGTCCAGATGTCTAGAAGTTATTTTCGGTCATAAAAGATGGTAACGGCAACATTATGTACAAAATTTGTAAAAAAATAAGTTACAAACAATGCAGGTAAGCAAACAAAAAAAACTAGCGGTTGGGGGCACGTAAAATGTCTGCCTTCTGCTCCAGCGCCATTTTTTTTCATGTGACCTATGCTGATGTTGACCTTAAACAGAAGGCCAAAGCCAAGAAGAAGATAGGTAAGACTGGACATCCCTCCTTCCATATACCCCCTATCACAGCCTCACACCTCTGAACCCATATCGATTAGCTGTATAATATTCTGTATATAACTGGTTATTATTCTGATGTTTTATCCTCACTCCTTACAGAAACAGAAACCCCACCTGAGGCAGATTCAGTCTATTCTCAAGTGAAGCCAGGCACATCCCCAGGTAAGACTAATAGCCATATGCTACTGATATTTAATGTGATACTAATATGGAACTAATTATCTGATATCAAAGTATAATGTATCTATTTAAAATATGTCTCTTTGTTTGATTCTTATGAGTATGTTTCACTGCATGTCCTAAACAACTTTGTGTGGTGACATGTTGCAGGTCCTTGAGGGGGAAGGGATCAAGGGATGGAGGGATAAAAGGATGGAGGGATGGAAATATGGAGGGGTGGAGTGAGGGAAGGATGAAGGGATGGAAAGATAGGATGGAGGGATGAATGGACGATTGGAAAGATTGTCGGGTGGGGGGATGGACGGATGGAACAATGGAGAGCGAAGGAGGGATGGAGAGATGAAGGGACACACCATCAGAGGAGGAGCAGAAGGAACACAGGAACATGGATTATGCACGTTCAACGAACACAAGCAAACACACACAATAACATATTGTACATTAAGGATTTTTGTCTTATTTTATTTACCAACAGATGTATTTAATTTAAGCATGGTTTAATTGTGTTTCACTGTAACAGCTTTTTTATTATATGGTGTAATGATGATGGATCTTATCTGCAGCTACAGTAATTGTGTCTGCTTTGTATTGTGTATTGCAAATATTTTTTGGTGTATGTTTATTAAAACGTATTATCTTTGATTCATTATATCTGTAATTTAGATGATAGAATAACATAATTGTATATGAATTTCCGAAATATTAGAAGAATTATTCACGTTTTCATCTAATGGCCTGTACTTTTACAATATCTTTGCATTTTGCTTTTTTAATAAGACATTTTTTTATCCACCAGATGGAATGAGTGCTTTCTTACAGTAAATAGATATTGTCATCGTCATCAACTTTTCCATAAAACCTCATTTGTTCAAAACACCTTTAAGTCTAGTAATGATCTTCTGCTCCACAATGTGTAAGTTAAAGGGACAATCTGCTATTTCTACATCAATTTTTGGACTTAATTATATMTACCCATTGAATCTTGAGAAATATAACATAAATGCCCCATGAGCAAAGTTCAAAAGCCGTACCCCATCAGCTGAAGACCCGTTGAGTTTTTCAGAATGACTTTTGGGGGAAAAGTGTAACTGAAAATAACAGTTCTTCTCAATTTTATGATGTCATATACTCTGCAGGAGTTCTGAGGAGCTAGTAACCACGTACGAATGACTACCAGTTCTCCCATATTGCCTCCTCATCCTACAGACTGGTCATAACGATGAATGACATTAGTGGTGTATGACTCTGACTGATATTTTCAGTGTCCCTGCATGGTCCGGAAGGTCACTGTTCCAGTTAGGGGATTTCTGTGTCTATGTGTTAATGTCTAAGTGGTCAGACAGACAGTCGGCAGCCAGGTCATTGTCACTGCTCCTGAGAAACAGTCACAGGAAGTGACATCACCACAAGCTGTTATATGAAACGTAGAAGGGGGGCCTCTATCAGTAACCTGGGACCCATTACCTTCCGAAAAAGTTGGCAGGTGTTTCATGTCCCTCAGCCACACTGACCTATGAGCATGCAGAAGAAGTCATGCAAACACTTCTGCAGGTATATGAAGCCAAGATGAAACTGCACAGACAGTGTTATGACATTTTTTGCTCTTTCTCTCTCTCTCAACCCCCCCACCCCCCCTCTCTCCCCCTCTCTCTCTCTGTCTTTCTTTCTCTTTCTCTGTCTCTGTCTCAATCTCGCTTTCTGTCTTTCTCTCTCTACTCCCGAGCCCTCTATCTAGCTCCTTCTTCTTCTCTGCAACATTGAATGGTCTGCTCATAAAGTAACAAAGCTACCGGTATCTGTGAAACACCATGACCATGAACCACACACAACCAGCAGCAGCTAGGAAACACATGCTCCAAAACCACCACCATCAGACTGATCAACACAGTGACAGACCCCAAACACACCACAGCCTCATCTTCTAACTCTCAAGCTGAGTGAAGGGGTAGAATGTGACATATTTTTCTGCTAACATACAGGATTATTTTTATAGAACAGCAGCCTCACAAAAGGAGTCTCTGCTCTTCTCCTCTCTGCTCTATCTCTCGTGCGTTTTTGGATAGTCACTGCTACTAGCTACAGTGAGGAAGTGACTAGACCAGACATAGAAGCAGAGGAAAGCATCAACAAGAACATGCCACTAGAGAATGTCTGGTGGTCCCATCTCCTGCTTCTCCAAACAGGGAATACTACTTCTCCTACTCTCCAACCTCCACTATGGTAAGTTCTGTAACTATTCTTTTTTATTTCAACATTTTAAACACAGTAGAACCATCAACGAGGATGACACAAACAAGTTTAAAAACGTATCCCAATTGTGGTCCTCTTGAATATACAATAAAACAAAAATACAGTGACACAAGATAACATGAAAACAAAATACATCTCAAATACATCTCATGAATAGAGAGGAACCTGTAAAAGGAATAAAATGATTACCAAGTAACGTTCATTGAAACTATTATACTTGCACAGTTTTGAAGCATTTTCACGTAAACCATGTCTTTAGGCAGTCCCTTCTCGAATAGTGGGGCGCGCCCCCCTGGAGGGGCTCGGAGCGTTGCCGGGGGGGGGGGGGGGGGGGGGGTGTGACCCGGGGTACATGCTTTTTTTGCCGCAGGGAGTAGTTTTTTTTTGCACCGAACAAGAGCAACCAGCACAGAGCAGGAGATATGAAGTGCAGATACAAACCCTTAAGAGACACCATGGAAAAATATTTAACAGGGATGAAAAGAAAGGCGGAGAGAGACGGAGATAATGAGACAAACGTAAGTCCGAAAGCTAAGACGAGGAAATATGACGACGCGTATGTAGCGCTTGCTTCACTGTGACTACGGTGGGAGACGAGGAAAGACCGGTATGTTTACTGTGTCTAAAAATGTTGGCAGCGGACAGCATGAAGCCAAATAAATTAAGGGTCACTTAAAGACATTACATCCCAATCAGCTGATAATCCACTTTATTTTTTAAGCGAAAACGTGCCGAAATTGCAACAATCGTCCCGCTTTGTGAATGCTACTTCTAGAACCAGCGAGCACCGTTAGCATCATATAAGGTGGCGTACCAAATTGCTCAGTGCTGATACTACTGCAGCATATAGACATGGTCTCTGGTGCGGACTAGACGCAAGTGCTGCAAAAATAAAAACTATGATTTCCTCATTTAGATTTTTTTATTAAATCAGCACAAATTGTTTCATATAATTTTAGTTTTAGTGTCAGTGTTTCATATATTGTGGCTCCTGAGTTAATTTTGCTGACAATTTGATGTGTATTATTATTCATTGATTATATTTTATTTTATTTTCAGTATCAAATGGTCAAAAATGTTTACAGTTTAAATAAGGCTTGAATTTTTTTTTTTTTTTCAGGCAAATTGATGCACTTTAAGTCTTTTCTGTTACAGACTAAAAAACATGTTAATAAAGTTATTCTTTGTTGATAGTTGATCTATACTTTTTTCTCTTTTTTTGTTTTCTTTAATGTTAAAAAGGATACAATGTTATGCAGAGGTGTCATTATACAATTTTATAGACAAATTATACTATTTACAGTCGCGGCGGAGAGTTGGGGGGCGCGAAATGTTTACTTCTTCCTAGGGGGTTGGTAACAGAAAATAATTGAGAAGCACTGTCTTAAGGTTATATAAATCAAATCAAATGAAATTGTATTTGTCACATACACATGGTTAGCAGATGTTAATGCGAGTGTAGCGAAATGCTTGTGCTTCTAGTTCCGCCAATGCACAGTAATAACCAACAAGTAATCTAACCTAACAATTCCACAACTACTACCTTATACACACAAGTGTAAAGGGATAAAGAATATGTACATAAGATATATGAATGAGTGATGGTACAGAACGGCATAGGCAAGATGCAGTAGATGGTATAGAGTACAGTATATTACATATGAGATGAGTATTGTAAAGTATATAAACATAAAGTGGCATAGTTTAAAGTGGCTAGTGATACATTTATTACATAAAAATGGCAGTAGTGATGATAATAGTGGAGTATATTACATTATACATATGAGATGAGTAATGTAGGGTATGTAAACATTATATTAAGTGGCATTGTTTAAAGTAGCTAGTGATATATTTTTACATAATTTCCATCAATTCCCATTATTAACAGTGGCTGGAGTTGAGTCAGTATGTTGGCAGTGGCCCTAAATGTTAGTGGTGGCTGTTTAACAGTCTGATGGCATTGAGATAGAAGCTGTTTTTCAGTCTCCTCGGCCCTGCTTTGATGCACCTGTACTGACCTCGCCTTCTGGATGATAGCGGGGTGAACAGGCAGTGGCTCGGGTGGTTGTTGTCCTTGATGATCTTTAAGGCCTTCCTGTGACATCGGGTGGTGTAGGTGTCCTGGAGGCAGGTAGTTTGCCCCCGGTGATGCGTTGTGCAGACTCACTACCCCCTGGAGAGCCTTACGGTTTGTGGGCGGAGCAGTTGCCGTACCAGGCGGTGATACAGCCCCGACAGGATGCTCTCGATTGTGCATCTGTAGAAGTTGTGAGTGCTTTTGGTTACCAAGCCGAATTTCTTCAGCCTCCAGAGGTTGAAAAGGCGCTGCTGCGCCTTCTTCAACAACGCTGTCTGTGTGGGTGGACCAATTCAGTTTGTCCGTGATGTGTACACCCGAGGAAATTAAAACTTTCCACTTTCTCACTACTGTCCCGTCGATGTGGATAGGGGGTGCTCCCTCTGCTGTTTCCTGAAGTCCACAATCATCTCCTTGTATTTGTTGACGTTGAGTGTGAGGTTATTTCCTGAACACACACTCCGAGGCCCCTCACCTCCTCCCTGTAGGCCGTCTCGTCGTTGTTGGTAATCAAGCCTACCACTGTAGTGTCGTCCGCCAAACTTAATGATTGAGTCGGAGGCGTGCATGGCCACGCAGTCGTGGGTGAACAGGGAGTACAAGGAGAGGGCTCAGAACGCACCTTGTGGAGCCCCAGTGTTGAGGATCAGCGGTGTGGAGATGTTGTTACCTACCCTCACCATGGGGGGCACGCCGTCAGGAAGTCCAGGACCCAGTTGCACAGGGCGGGGTCGAGACCAGGGTCTCGAGCTTGATGACGAGTTTGGAGGGTACAATGGTGTTAAATGCTGAGCTGTAGTCGATGAACAGCATTCTCACATAGGTATTCCTCTTGTCCAGATGGGTTAGGGCAGTGTGCAGTGTGGTTCGCTTGCATGTCTGTGGACCTTATTGGGTCGGTAAGCAAATTGTAGTGGGTCTAGGGTGTCAGGTAGGGTGGAGGTGATATGGTCCTTGACTAGTCTCTCAAAGCACTTCATGATGACGGAGGTGAGTGCTACGGGGGCGTAGTCGTTTAGGTCAGTTACCTTTAGCTTTCTTGGGAACAGGAACAATGGTGGCCCTCTTGAAGCATGTGGGAACATCAGACTGGGATAAGAATGATTGAATATGTCCTTAAAGCACACCAGCCAGCTGGTCTTCGCATCTCTGAGGACGCGGCTGGGAATGCCGTCTGGGCCTGCAGCCTTGCGAGGGTTAACACGTTTAAATGTTTTACTCACCTCGGCTGCAGTGAAGGAGAGCCCGCAGTTTTTGGTCGGGCCGTGTCAGTTGCACTGTATTGTCCTCAAAGCGAGCAAAAAGTTATTTAGTCTGGGAGCAAGACATCCTGGTCCGCGACAGGCTGGTTTTCTTTTTGTAATCCGTGATTGACTGTAGACCCTGCCACATACCTATTGTGTCTGAGCTGTTGAATTGCGACTCTACTTTGTCTCTATACTGGCACTTAGCTTGTTTGATTGCCTTGCGGAGGGAATAGCTAACTGTTTGTATTCGGTCATATTTTCGGTCACCTTGCCCTGGTTAAAAGCAGTGGTTCGCGCTTTCAGTTTCACGCGAATGCCTGCCATCAATCCACGTTTTCTGGTTTTGGGAATGTTTTAATCGTTGCTGTGGGTACGACATCGTCAATTCACTTTCTAATGAACTCGCTCAACGAATCAGCGTATTCGTCAATGTTGTTGTTGGACTCAATGCGGAACAATCCAATCACGTGATCGAAGCAGTCTTGAAGCGTGGAATCAGATTGGTCGGACCAGCGTTGAACAGTACGGTCGACATTTGATTGTGAGGAATTCTAAATCAGGTGAACAGAATGACTTGAGTACCTGTATGTTGTTATGATCACACCACGTCTCGTTAATCATAAGGCATACACCCCGCCCTCTTTCTTACCAAAAGATGTGTTGTTTCTGTCGGCGCGCGATACGTGAAGAAACCAGCTGGCTGCACCGACTCGCCGTTAGCGTCTCTCGAGTAAGCCATGTTTCCGTGAAGCAAAGAACGCTACAGTCCTCTGATGTCTCTCTGGAATGTTACCCTTGCTCGGATTTCATCAACCTTGTTGTCAAGGAGACTGGACATATGGCGAGTAGTATGCTAGGGAGTGGAGCGCGATGTGCCCGTCCCAAAGCCTAACCAGAAGACCGTTCGTTTGCCCCTTTTACGGCGTCGTTGTTTAGGGTCACGCTGGGATCAGATCCATTGTACTGGGTGGAAGGCAAAACACAGGATCCTCTTCGGGAGAGTCATATTCCTGGTTGTAATGATGGTGAGTTGACGTTCCTCTTATATTCAGTAGTTCCTCCCGACTGTATGTAATAAACCTAAGACTACCTGGGGTACCAATGTAAGAAATAACACATAAAAAAACAAAATACTGCATAGTTTCCTAGGAACGCGAAGCGAGGCGGCCATCTCTGTCAGCGCCGGAAGTTATTTAAACTCCCTAGCGTATTGATAGATTTTATATGGTTTGGTACACCATTCCATTCCACTGCACCAGTGTTAAGGAAAGAGCTTTTTCCAGCCATGYTCCTATAGAGCAGCGGTCTCATATTGGCAACACTGGCTCTGGTGTGATGCTATGAGAGTCTCTAATGAAATTAAAATAACCAGACAGGTAACTGGGGGAAAGGTCATGTATCACTTTAAAAACCATTAACAGTTTAATCTGCACCATCACCAGATCAACTGGAAGCCAGTTCAGTTGTCTGAAATGATTAGGACCTACGTGCGTCCCTAGGACTGAGCTTGAATACAATTCTCATTAGTTTGTTTTGGGCCGTTTTAAGTTTGTCCTTCAGATTTTTTGTTATGCCACTGAACCCTGAGATACAATCATAGTCATAGTGGCCCTGTATCAGAGATGTTGCCAGGGTCCTCATAGTCTCTCTATCCAGGAACTTGGCTACCTTTGCCAGGAACTTGGTCCTGGAGTGAACATTCCCAATGGCCTTCAGAGCCACAAGTTCACATGTCATGTGTTGGTCCAATTCACATCCCAATGAAGGTAACAGAGCTTTTTTCCTTCACCACTACGCCATTAAACTTGACCGAGAAGTTGGAAGAGTTGTTCACTTTGTGTTTGGAACCAAACAGGATACATTCTGTCTTGCCTAAATGGATAACCACTTACTGACTTTAGTCAGTTGGCTGCTTAGGGTCTTTTCAACGGTCTCCGTATTCTAATGTGAAACCAAGAGTGTAGAATCATCCCCAAACAGGATCTATTGCATGTGCTTGCTTGCATGATAAAGTAAGGAAAACCGTCAGCTTTCTCTAACTTCCTTGTTGGTTTTTACATGTTGTGTGTTGACTGTACATGCCTAGTCATCAGTGATTGGTTGGATATCTCGAAACGTTTTATTTATTACTGTTTGATAACACCTACATAATACCTATATTCAGCAACATAACATGATGTATTCATTCTGCAGTTTTGAATGAGTGCCGATTGTGTGGTTGGGACAGCAGATGTTGCAGTGCTTCTAGAACGTAACAGATCTTAAACTTCTTATGGCTGCAGCCCGACGCCGGTACACTTATGACAACAGCCAGCTCAAGTGCAGGGCGCGAAATTCAAAATATATATTTTTTAAATATTTAACTTTCACACATTAACAAGTCCAATACAGCATATGAAAGGTACACATCTTGTGAATCAAGCCAACATGTCCGATTTTTAAAATGTTTTACAGGGAAGACACAATATGTAAATCTATTAGCTAACCACGTTAGCAAAAGACACTACTTTTTTTACTCCACCAGTTTTTACTCCATCAGTAGCTCTCACAAATTCGACCAAATAAAGAATATAAATAGCCACTAACCAAAAACAACTTCATCAGATGACAGTCTGATAACATATTTATTGTATAGCATATGTTTTGTTAGAAAAATGTGCATATTTCAGGTATAAATCATAGTTTACATTGCAGCTACAATCAGAAATTGCACCGAAAGCAGCCATAAAGCTTACAGACACCAACGTCAAATACCTAATTACTCATCATAAAACATTTCTGAAAAATACATAGTGTACAGCAAATGAAAGACAGGCATCTTGTGATTCCAGCCAATATTTCCGATTTATTAAGTGTTTTACAGCGAAAACAAAATGTAGCGTTATATAGCTTAGCACAATAGCCAGAAACACTTGGGCGCCGACGACCAGTTCACATCTACGACAGATATATGAAATAGCATCATAAAATGTTTCTTACTTTTGCTGACTTCCATCAGAATGTTGGACAAGGTGTCCTTTGTCCAGAACAGTCGTTGTTTGGATTTAGAACGGAAACTTTCCCTCTTCATTTAGCATGCGCACTAGCCAAGTGGAAAGGATCTCTCCAACGTCAACAAAGTCAGAGAACGGAACACGGCAAAACTCCCGAAAAAATTTCAATAATCTGATTAAACTATATTGAAAAAACATTCTTTACGATGATATGGTCACATGTATCAAATAAAATCAGAGCCGGAGATAGTAGTCGTCCATAACGGCAGCTAAACAGAAGGCAATCCCACTGTCCACCTCGCGCTCCCAAGAGTACCGGAAATGAGGGACACGTCATACAAAGAGCTTGTATTCCAATTCAGACCAAGATAACACAAAATGTCTTCTCTCACAGCCTCTTGACATCCAGGGGAAGGTCTATGAAGTGCACGTAGACTCTTACGTATCATGCCCATGTATAGGCAGGAAGTAGAACAGAGCATCGATTTCAGACTTTCCACTTCCTGGTCAGGAAGTTTGTGCCAAATGAGTTCTGTTTGACTCAAAGATATAATTCAAACGGTTTTAGAAACTAGAGAGTGTTTTCTATCCAATAGTAATAATAATATGCATTTTGTACGAGCAAGAATTGAGTACGAGGCCGTTTGAAATGGGCACCTTTTATCTGGCTACTCAATACTCCCCTGCAGCCCAAACATGTTAATAACACCTCCCAAACCAGATCCGGGATCCCCCCATCAAAAAAGCTGACTAGCATAGCCTAGCCTAAAGCCACAGGGATATCATATAATAAAATGTTCATGAAATCACAAGTCCAAGACACCAAATGAAAGATACACATCTTGTGAATCCAGCCATCATTTCTGATTTTTAAAATGTTTTACAGGGAAGACACAATATGTAAATCTATTAGCTAACCACGTTAGCAAAAGACACCACTTTTTTTACTCCACCAGTTTTTTACTCCATCAGTAGCTATCACAAATTCGACCAAATAAAGATATAAATAGCCACTAACCAGAAACAACTTCATCAGATGACAGTCTGATAACATATTTATTGTATAGCATATGTTTTGTTAGAAAAATGGCATATTTCAGGTAAATCATAGTTTACCATTGCAGCCACCATCACAACTCTCACCAAAGCGACTAGAATAACTACAGAGACCATCGTGTATTGCCTAATTACTCATCATAAAACATTTCTTAAAAATACACAGCGTACAGCAGATGAAAGACACAGATCTTGTGAATCCAGCCAATATTTCAGATTTTCTAAGTGTTTTACAGCGAAAACACAATATAGCGTTATATTAGCTTACCACAATAGCAAACATCACAACAGCATTGATTCAAGGCAAAAATAGCGATAACGTATAAACCACCAAAATATATTAATTTTTTCACTAACCTTCTCAGAATTCTTCAGATGACAGTCCTATAACATCATATTACACAATGCATATAGAGTTTGTTCGAAAATGTGCATATTTAGCGGCACAAATCGTGGTTATACAATGAGAATAGTGTCCAAAATCTCAAGCAATCTGTTCGGCGCCATCTTGGAGAGGCACCTAATCTAATCGAAAACTATTCATAAACTTGACTAAAAAATACAGATTGGACAGCAAATGAAAGATAAATTAGTTCTTAATGCAATCGCTGTGTTAGATTTTTAAAATTAACGTTACTGCGCAATACAGCGTGCGCTAAAGCGAGACCGCACCATAATTCATGGCGGAATTATTATTTGACATTTGTCAACATAAGTACGAATTAACAGCATAAAGACTGCTTACTATTTGCTGAGCTTCCATCAGAACTGGCAAAAGGTTCCTGTCTCCAGAACAATCGTCTTTTGGTTGAAAGATGTCCTCTTGTCCTGTCGAAATAGCCGCTAACGTTAGCCACCCACTGGAGTGGTGTCCAACTCGTGAAATCGCATCACAAAGAAATCCAGGAAAATCGCAATAAACTGATATAAACTGCTATAAGTCGGTTTAAATTAACTACCTTATGATGTCTTTAACAACTATAACGAATAAAAACATGACCGGAGATACAGAACTGCTAAAACGAAMGCTTTGCAGGAGGCCATTGTGATGTCCCTGATGCGCCARGCGCYCCGTTGAAAAGAACGGTACTTCCGTTCCACGGTCTTATATAGGGCCCCAGATTGCGCAATCCACTCCATTCAAATTCTCCCCGCTTACTGACATCTAGAGGAAGGCGTATGCAGTGCATGTAGCCCGATGGCTTACATGGGGACTTATAAACTGACCTCAGAACAGGGACCTCGATTTCTGAAATCTCACTCCCTGACAGGAAATGTGCTGCAGAATGAGTTCTGATTCACTCAGAGAAATAATTCAAACGGTTTTAGAAACTAGAGAGTGTTTTCTATCCAATAGTAATAATAATATGCATATTGTASGAGCAAGAATTGAGTACGAGGCAGTTTAATTTGGGAACGAATTTATACAAAGTCGAAATGGCGCCCACCTAGTGTCGACCCTGTGCCTAAAGGCTGTCATTCATTACATTTAAGGCGATATGGGACTGTATCAAATTATTGTTTCTATTACATAATATGATACATTGCCAGACTAGGATAACTGCAGTTATGTCTTAAATTCTTCAATGAACTGTAACTGTGTTTTTTTCTGAATTCATGACTGACATTTTTTTTATAAGGGTTTATAAAACATTACTTCAGACTGATATGTAATTATAATGTTGCCCATGCAGTATATGATGTATTTCTGGTGAATAATTACACAGTAAACACAGTGGTATTTGTACTTGTGAGCTGAGGAGGGGTTATCAGATCCACCCCCACTTCTCTTTTCCTGTCATCTCATCCTGTTCTACTGAATGTGGGGRAGGAGTGGACTTTAATGAAGTAAAAAAGGACCCACACACTCAGATACATAAAGATATAAAGTGAAAATATGCAAAGTTCCACGTACAGCATAAATGAAACCTGGAAATGCGCTATATAAATCCAATCCATTATTATCTATTATTGATTAGGTAGGATTTTGTAGTGTATTATTGTGTAGTTATTCATGTTGGCACACTGTCACAAGTATTACAGTCACACTGTAACAAGTATTAGAGTGTAACAATGAGTAATTACATCACTTGCTACATCGTACTACATGAATAATTATACAGAAATAAGATCATTGTAATATAGTGTGCAACCATTGACTGATGTCAGAATTTTTTATTTTTTATTTCACCTTTATAACGTGTGTACTTGTGTGTTTCAGGTGTGGGTGTTCCTCTGATCATCAACAAGAGAGTGGGGGACTCCGTGGAGCTGCTGGCAGGCTTAGAGAGGGAACATTTCCAATCCTTGGAGTGGAAGTATAGAGGAAAGGTTATTGCAGAATTCAACTCAGAAGTTGTATATTCACCTGGATCCCAGTTTGAGGGGAGACTAAAGATGAACAACAAAAACTTCAGTTTAACAGTCAGAGAACTGATACTGCAAGATTTTCTACTTACAGGTGAAGGGGATAAAGGTCATATTGGCAGTAAATCCATCACTCTGAAGGTCCACGGTAGGCTGTTATCATCTTTTTTGCATCCTATTTTGATATCATTCTTATTTATATCCATAACCATGGATGATGATCTTTAAACTATAACATAGATTTTGTGGTTTCATACTGACCTTACTCACCATGCTTTGTTAAATATCATCACATTTTCAAGTCGTCTTTCTCCTGGTTGTATGGCTATGGTAGGGTTCATTTAGAAGACTGATTACGAGTCTTTATCTCTCTCCTGGTTGGTCAGAGCCTAGATGTTACTGTTTCATTTCATCAGGATCTACACAATTTGCTTACAATTCGATGATTGTACTCTTCTCCCTTTATTAATTATCATATATATAGTGTATCATCAGGCCTTATGCCTTTCTTTGAGGGCCTAGTTACAATTAGATTCTGAAATGTGTCATAGGCAGTTATAGGTGTTGTGCTCAGACAAGCTCATATGTCGAATTTCTAGKTTCTAGATGAAAGAAAATAGTTGTAGATAATAGTGTGACATTGATTAGTGAGGTTGATTTATGCCTGTGAATAGAAAGTGTACTCTTTTGCATTAGGATTATGTGCTCGCCAGGCATC
>NW_019946472.1:0-5822 GCF_002910315.2 Salvelinus sp. IW2-2015 | reverse complement strand
AGCATCCAATGAGGTTGTAATCAGAGAGTATATGATGGAGAGTCTTTGTTACATGTGGATTGTAGTTGTTCTTATTTGATTTGTCCGCATGTCCAAAATGGCATTCATGTCTCTCCCAATAACCAGGTGGAATTCAATAAATTCCCCAAAAGTTCCGTTCACAGGAATAAGTGAATGTCTAAGTGAATATGTTATCTTTAAAATTAAACTCATTATGACAACACATTACATATATCATAAAGCCGCTGAGGGCCTAGTTACACCCTAACACACTGGTCTGAAACTCCTGGTTTAGTCAAATTATGCCGGCTTGCAAAGGGATGTGTCATTTCTATTGGAATCCAGTCAAAGTTTGGATATCCAACTATTTAACATTTCAGTCACATGCAACCTGCATTCAGAATGACTGTTGGGGTAGAGAAGATTGATTATTGAGACTACCTAAATCATATAAACTGGAACAGCCATAACAGTAATGTGTGAAATAAGTCCAACTAGTAACAGATTGGATTTGTTTAGAAAAATGTATGTTATCTATGTTTGTGTAGCATAAGATTACTCAACCAGTCATAGTACTTGCAAATACACAGGTTTTGAAACAAACCATTCTGAAAATCAACCTGTGAAGAGATCATGCTGGAATAATGATAATGATGATGATTGGTGTGGTTTTGAGCAAAGAATCATTTTGTATTTTAATCAACAAGCTTGTTCAAATACAACTGACTTCAAGCAGAGTTTGTTGATTTAAGACTCTAACAGATTGGCTCAAATTCTTGTCATTTTTAAGTCCACTCAACTTGCATAATAATGCTAATTAAGCAATTGGTTGAGTTTGACTTTTTCCAGTGCACAGTGTCTGAAATTACAAGGCTGAGGAACTTCACATTAAGTCACCTGTTTGTCATAGTTGAGTGGTCATGGTTTGCTCTCTTCGTCTTTAGCAGTGTGGGTTTGTGAAGGAAGGCACTCTGTGAAGCTGTATTTTCCAGCTGTAATCAGAGAGTCAAATAGAGAAATGGTTGTAGTCATATGCAATAACCTGTGAAAACCTAGTTGTTGGGCTGATGAGGACACATGAAAAGTTGTGCAGGGATGTATGTCCTTGTCAGAGAGAAGAATGACAATGTTCTTGCAGCATACATATTCTGTAGTTCACTTATTAATTTCTCTTTTACATTCAATCTATCACTGTGATCAGTACTTTCCTGGGTTATTACTTTGAACAGTTGACAGACTGTAACTCAAGAACATCTAGATGCAGTTGACCTCCAAATAGCTACAACATAAACCAAATGATAAACATGCCATGACGTCAAACCTTTGACACCTCTCTTAGTGACATTAAAGATTGTACTGAATATGTCAACATGACCAGGTATGATGAATGCAATATTGACTTCACTTTTTGCACAAATATGTTTTCATCCACAAAACTCATTCCTCGGGGCTACCTAAGTAGCCCTGAGGAATGAGAAATACAAATAAAAGAACATAGAATACCCACCCTAACTCACACCCTGACTAAACCAAAAATTTGATTGAATGATTATTTCGATATTGTGATCCACAAGAATGTGGAGTAGTTACAGGCCTGTCCCTGAAGGGGGCGATAAGAAACCCCAGATGTTTACCATAGTATACAAACTTAAGGTGAAGTCTGTAACTGCTTTCCCCTGTAACCTTTCTCCTGGTTTCTTCACAAATGTTGTACATGTGTCCCACACTCTACACTCTACAACATACCACTTAGATATTTTTAGAGGTAAATAGTTAACAAAAATAGATGAATGTATTCAACATGTAATGATGTGAAGCTAAATGAACCTCTAGACTTTAACCTGGAAACCCAGTTCCCCAGTTACAGCTTTGAAACTCCTCCCATCTCTGGTCAGTGGTAATAAATAACACACAAATCAAATGTTATTTGTCACATCCGCCGAATACAAAAGTGAAATGCTTACTTACAAGCCCTTAAACCAACAATGCGGTTTTAAGAAAATACAAAAAAATATAAATATATTATATGATGTATATAAATATAAATGATAAATAAGTTAAAAAAATTAATTAACAAAAAGAAAAGCAATTGAAAAAAGTTTAAAATAATGACAAAATGACAATAGGCAAACACAAACAATATAACAACCACACACACCACACACACACACACACACACACACACACCACACACCCACACACACACACACACACAACACACACCACACAGCACCACACACCCAACAACACACACACACACACCACCACACATGCACACGACAACACACACACACACAACACACAGACACACACACAGACGTAACGATTCTTAATACATCAGCGTCACCCGAGCTCCCTACCTGCTCGCTCTCGGCGTCCTGGCCTTCCAGTTGACAGCTGGGCGCAGTTGCCGTTACACAGCCATATGGTGCGTTGCCGTACGGAGCTGTGGAGGGGAACGGCACCTCCGTACGTTCTTCAGGCTCTGATCAGGGCCCTACACCCAAACAAGGGACTGCGTTCATCCACCTCTGGCCTGCTCGCCTCCCTACCTCTGAGGAAGTACAGTTCCGCTCAGCCCAGTCAAAACTGTTCTGCTCTTGGCACCCCAATGGTGGAACAAACTCCTCACGACGGCCAGGTCAGCGGAGTCAATCACCACTTCCGGAGACAACCTGAAACCCACGTCTTTAAGGATACCTAGGATAGGATAAAGTAATTCCTACTAACCCCCCCCCCCCTTAAGAGTTAGATGCACTATTGTAAGTGGTCTGTTCCACTGGATATCAATAAGGTGAATGCAACCAATTTGTAAGTCGCTCTGGATAAGAGCGTCTGCTAAATGACTTAAATGTAAATGTAATGTAAATGTACATGACAATAGCTGATACACATCACATACACAACCAAATTGAAATACAACACTAACACACAACATAACACCATATACTATGTAGACATGACGCTAAACTAAACGTATTACACATAACAGAACCATCTGAGGTTGGTGTGTGTGGTGTGTTGTGTGGTGTGTGTGTGTGTGTGTGTGTGTGTGTGTGTGTGTTGTGTGTGTGTGTGTGTGTGTGTGTGTGTGTGTGTGTGTTGTGTGTGTGTGTGTGTGTGTGTGTGTGTGTGTGTGTGCGTGTGTGTGTATATTGTGTTGTGTTTGCCTAATTGTTCATTTTGTCATTATTTTAAACTTTTTTCAATTGCTTTTCTTTTTGTAATTTAAAAAAAAAACGTATTTATTCATTTATATTTATATACATCATATATATATATTTATATTTTTTTGTATTTTCTTAAAACCGCATTGTTGGTGAGAGAGTGAGAGTGATTGAGAATTTAGAGTTGGCTGGAGATGTCCATTTCCATTGTGCCACAACTGAGGTTAGCTGGCTTGACTTGCCACCTGACAACTGAGCAAAGGTTTGAGGGAAGGCCTACACTTACTTATCTATCTATTTTTACATTTCTCAAGAATCTTTCTCTCTGCAGACTGTCATCATATAGGAAGTAGATGGGTTTGTTAGAAGGACTGTAGTTGTAGAGAAAGTCACTTGTATGTGGGGACAGAATGGAGCACACCTTGCTCTGTTTGCTGCTATGTAAGTACTAAGTTAGTGTGTTTGTTTATGAACACTAATTACCTGATTTACTAAGATATTAAGGAAAAGGGAATAAGACATTAATCAAAATGAAGACAGTTTCTGGCTTTAGGTTTTGTTTTTGGTGTTTTAGCCCATATTGAGAAAATATTAGTAAATGGCACTCACAGGAAATATCAGAAAATATGGTGTAGATATGAAGTAAGAAAGTGACCACCCTACATTGATGTTGCATGTCTGAATTAAAAGTTATACTCTTCAAGAATAAATGCCTGTGATTAATTTAATGATAAAACGTTTGTGTAGAAATCATAGATTGCACCTTTAAAATAAATTACAGGATGGATATGGTAATCAGTAACATGAATATGACATGTTGTTATTTTTTTCAAGCTTATATTGGAGCAATGTGACTTTCTTTGTTGTAGTGCTGAGTACACACATCTACTCTGGACACTCTGAAGAGGATGATGGTAGATATTTGTACACTTGATCATGCCTTCATGTCACGTTCCTGACCGGTTTTCTGTTATTTTGTATGTGTTTGACGGTCAGGGCGTGAGTTTGGGTGGGTAGTCTATGTTATGTGTTTCTATGTTGGTTTAAGGGTGACCTGATATGGCTCTCAATTAGAGGCAGGTGGTTTTCATTTCCTCTGATTGAGAGCCATATTAAGGTAGGTGTTTTCACATTGTTTGTTGTGGGTGGTTGTCTCCTGTGTCAGTGTCTGTGTATGTTACGCCACACGGGACTGTTTCGGTTTCGGTTTGTTTGTTCGTTCGGTTTTTGTGTAGTCTGTCTTTCCTGTTCGTGCGTTCTTCGTTTCATGTAAATTCTTACGTTCAGGTCAGTCTACGTCGTTTGTTGTTTTGTATCTATTCAAGTGTTCTTCGTGTTTTCGGTTTTGTTTAATAAATATCATGTCATATAACCACGCTGCGTTTTGGTCTAATCCTTGCTACTCCTCTTCGGATGAGGAGAAGGAGGAAGCCCGTTACAGAACCACCCACCAATCCAGGACCAAGCAGCAACAACAGGAGAGGCTGAATTATTTGGAGAAATGGACATGGGAGGAAGACCTAGAAGGCAAAGGACCCTGGGCACAGCCAGGAGAATATCGCCGCCCCAAAGAGGAGCTGGAGGCAGCTAAAGCTGAGAGGCGGCGATATGAGGAGGCAGCAAGGAGACGTGGCTGGAAGCCGGAGAATCAAGCTCAAGACCGGAGATCTGAAGGTACGCGGCTAGCACGGAAGCCCGTGAAGAAACACCAAAAATGTATTGGGGGGGGGCTAAGAGGTAGTGGGCCAAGGGCAGGTAGGAGACCTGCGCCCACTTCTCAGGCTAACCGTGGAGAGCGGGAATACGGGCAGACACCGTGTTACGCAGTAGAGCGCACGGTGTCTCCTGTACGTGTGCATAGCCCGGTGCGGGTTATTCCACCTCCCCGCACTGGTAGGGCTAGATTGAGCATTGAGCCAAGTGCCATGAAGCCGGCTCTACATATCTCTACATATCCACCAGTACGTCTCCTCGGGCCGGCTTACATGGCACCAGCCTTACGCATGGTGTCCCCGGTTCGCCTACATAGCCCGGTGCGGGTTATTCCACCTCCCCTCACTGTCAGGGAGGGAGCATTACAACCAGGTAAGTGTTGGACAGGCTCAGTGCTCAAGGAGCCAGTACGCCGACGGTCCGGTATTCCGCGCCACCTCCCGCTCCAGCCCCAGTACCACCAGTGCCTACAGCCACGCACCGGTTCCAGTGTCGTTTCCAGAAGCCACTGTTCCTCCTCCACGCACTCTCCCATGGATGCATTTCTCCCAAAGTGGCCCCAGATGGGGCCCTCCCCCAGTTCCGGCCACGCACTAAAGCCATCCTGTGCGTCTCCAGCCTTTACGCACTGTTCCTTTCCCCGCACTCCGGCCCTTGAGGTGCGTGCCCTTAGCCGGTACCACCGTCCGGTACCACGCTACAGCCTATCCAGTGCGCACTTCGACGGATCGTGTGCAGCCTGTCCCTGCTCCCCGCACTAGCCTGAAGGTGCGTCCTTATGCCCTAACCCCAAGAGTTTCCATCCAAGTTACTCGGGACTACCGACCGCCACACAACATGCCCCAATACACGAGACCACGACTCACAGCATTGCCAAGAAGAGAGCCATCCGCTATCTGTGCACTCAGACGTGTACGACGCCGCAGACACTTAAAGCACATT
>NW_019946471.1:28021-30519 GCF_002910315.2 Salvelinus sp. IW2-2015 | reverse complement strand
AATATACGCTTACCAACACCTCTCTGTATTTTGATACTTTGTGCAAGGCAATTGTTTAGCATTAAAAACTGGGATGGTGCCTCCCGAGTGGCGCAGCGGTGCAAGATACTGCATCGCTAATGCAAACTGCGTTGCTACAGATGCTTCTTCGATACCTGTGCTGGCAGCCTTCGGTTTCTCCCTCTAATAACAGAAATAAATAATTCAAAATAACAAACTTGTTTATTTACAAATTAGTAAGAATGTCTCACCCCATGTTCRAGAATGGCCTTTTTTCTCTCTCACTCTAGTTTAAATGAAAATTAAATAATCTCCAAAATATTGTTATTYTTTATTTAGAATTTTTCAATCCTCRAAACGTAATTATTGGCGGAGAATCACCTCATTGAAAAAAATATTTTTAGATAGACTTTAGGCCCACACGAAGCGAAATGACTTTCACTAGTGTTGAGTAAGGTGCTGTTAAAAGTGGTGTAGGTCTTATTTTTGTTAAAAGCATATTGAAGTTAGAAGCAATAAGATTTTAAACTTTTCTGCATCATTTCGCGCTGCTCTGAGACAAGCATGGGGACTGGTCTTGATAAATCAATGAGATTTTTATTTATTAAATTTTCACTGAATCTCCGTTTGGGTGTTGGTTAGACTACAATTAGGGTGTGGAAATGTTATGCTCTTAGTACTGTTGCCTACTCCTGACCGTCACGTTGTAGAGCGCCATATTTTCCTAACGGAGTGGCGCAGCGGTCTAAGACACTGCMTCGCAGTGCAAACCCACAAGGCGGCTTTTGGTTTCTCTCCCTCTAAATAACAAACTGGCTTTATTTACATATTAGTGAGAATATGTCACCCCATGTTCATGAATGGCCTTTTTCTCACAACAGTCTCAGTTTAGTAACAGCTTGTAGCAGGATCAGTTCATGGTTTAACATACTGATATCTGCCAAAATAAAGAAACACCAACATAAAAGTGTTTTAATTCAGGGCGTGGTAGGGCACCACGAGTGCCTACAAGCTTCAATGCACCATAGATTCTACAAGGTCTGGAACTTTATTGAGCGATGCAACACCTTTCTTCCATTTGTGGTTTTGTTGATGGTGGTGGAAAACGCTGTCTCTGGCGCCGCTCCGAGTTTCCCATAAGTGTTAGATTGGGTTGAGATTTGGTGACTGAGACACACACACACACACACACACACACACACACACACACACACACACACACACACACACACACACACACACACACACACACACACACACACACACACACACACACACACACACACACACACACACATCACACACACACACACACACACTACTCTCTCTCTCTAAACCCCCTATGCTCCTTTGAGACCCTTCTTTCCCTGGCAGGCTGCCAAGTGTTTATAGAAGACAGCAACCGGAGGGTTGCCAGTTTGAATCCTGGTCCGACCTGAAAAATGTGTTGCTGGTATCAAGTCCTACATGCCCTTGCTTGCCGTTGTGCCCTTGAGAAAAGCACTTAACTTCCCCAAAACAACGGCACCCAGTGTGGCAACCCCCCCGACTCAAACCCTGTCTATGGTGTCTTTCAGAGGGGTTCAAAGCAGAAGTCATATTGGTTGGATCTTGTGTGCAATTGAAGAAAAAGTAATCTTAATTATATTACTCTTTCAAGAGACATGGTAGCCAAAATAATGACCATTTTTATAAAATGACCCTCTCTAACCCTCTCTAACCACATGATGGGATGTTAATTGTTTAATAACTCAGGAACCTCTGTGGGAGCACCTGCTTTCAATATACTTTATTTTATATCATTTACTCAGGTGTTTCTTTTATTCCACAGTTACGCGTACGTGCACTATTCACATGAATTCACTACTGTTGTTGTTGTCCCTTGCCTTGAAGAAATGTTTGTTTGCCACATCTCACAAAGCTGTGTTCTGTTCATGCAATACAAAGTAGGGCCATGTTTGTATAAATCCAGCTTATTAGTCTCAGGTAGTCTGTCCCTCTCTTGAAGCTGATGAGAACAAAGTGGACTTTGTTGATTGGCTTAGCCAACACCTGTGAAGCACAGGGTATTTCACCACTTGAGATGATGTTATCACTGATGTATGATCCAAACGATCACTTCCACTTCTCTATGGGATCTAAAGTAACTGATATACTGATGTAGATGGTGATTACGTACTGTACAATTTCAGCAAACAAGATGTATACTCAATAGTATCACGAATGTAATTAATAATCACAATCGTAGGCCTGATGCCATTCATTATGACAATCAATTATCACGTGTCCAATTCCATGACTTTCTCATTGTGTAATATTAGTATTGCCATTTGTTGAGTTCATCAAGGATCAGACACATTGTGTTGCGAGCTCTCATTTTCACCAGTCTCTCATTTTCATCACAGATCTCTCATTCCTTACGGACCAGTCTCTCATTTTCACTCTATGTCATACCTCATTTTCACCAGTCTCTCATTTCACACAGTCTCCATCATTTT
>NW_019946471.1:22001-23590 GCF_002910315.2 Salvelinus sp. IW2-2015 | reverse complement strand
GTTTATAGTTCATAAACGACTCTTTATTGAAGTTAAATAAAACAAACATTTTCAAGATTTAGTGAATGGTTATGGAACGTTGTGAGATACAAAAGTATAAACAATGGCGGGATGTAGAATCAGACTTTCTAGAGACAATATGTTCATGTGGCTGTTGTTAATTCTCCACACGTGACATGTACAGACTAGACTCACATTGCCACTAGAACATTATCATAACCATAAATAAACAGAGTTCAAAGGTGTGTTTGGCTGCCCCGTGCGCTACTCTGCAGCAATCACATCTCAAATGATGACCTGATCCTACTTAATACGGGCCTTGCTTGAAGTGCCCCGCATATGAACAAAAAAGGCTGTGAAAAACTGTAATTGTTGTTAATCTTACATGAAAAATATCATATTTAATTGAGTTAAAATTGTAAAAAAAGAAAAAATTGTTATCAAGAAATAATTATTTTATTCAAAAACATGCATGTCACAATTATTGTCACACCTGCATTTAGTCCTTTGTGCATCCTCCCTTTGCCAAGATAAGAGCTCTGAGACCAAAATGTTTGAAGAGGTTGGAAAACACATAGAAAGGGATTTGAGACTGTTCCTTCATACAGAAACTCTCCAGATCCTTCAGAGTCCTTGGTCCTTGTGGACTCTCCTCCAGCTCACCCCACAGGTTTTCTGTGGGATTCTACTAAGCTATATGGAATTGTTTTAAGAAGCTCATACCAAGAATCATTTAGCTATTTGATTTGGAATTTTAAGACCCCCCAAATATTATCCATTGAGTAACAGTACATCACTACATGGAACATCATATCAAAAATAMGTTTGTTCTGAAGTTCTGCTAGATACAGTATAAGAAAGAGCAGGAAACATGTTTTTTTTAAACATGTATTTAACCCCATATTTTTGGTATCTCCATATATAATTCCATTCATTTTTTCAACTGGTACCGGGGGACCTTCAGACGAGTACCGAGGACCAAACCATTCGGACACTACAGACAATTCAGACAACTTCTCCAGTGTGCTAGTGGCCATTGAAGGTGAGCATATACCCACTGAAGTTGGTTATGACACCAAACTGCAGTCAGTTCAAGACCCTGGTGAGTACGACGAACACGCTGATGAGCTTCCATGAGACGGTTTTCTGACAGTTTGTGCAGACGTTCTTTGGTTGTGCAAACCCACCAGTTTCATCAGGGTGGCTGGTTTCAGACGATCCTGCAGGTGAAGAATGTGGAGGTCCTGAGCTGGCGAGGCAACACGTCTTCTGCGGGCCGGTTGGACGTACTGCCAAATTCTCTCAAATTACGTTGGGGGCAGTTTATGGTAGAGAAATTAACATTAAATTATCCGGCAACAGCTCTGGTGGACATTCCTGCAGTCAGCATGCCAATTGCACGCTCCCTCAAAACATGTGACAAAACTGCAAATTTTTTGTGGTCTTTCATTGTCCCAAGCACAAGGTGCACCTGAAAGTAGTCAGTTTAAGAGATGTATGTTTTTTGCATTGGATGCGTCTCAATCCACCGCAGAGCAAAAGCGGTGTTTTGTCACACATTGAGACATCCCGAAAATCAGTCAAAATTG
>NW_019946471.1:11562-19318 GCF_002910315.2 Salvelinus sp. IW2-2015 | reverse complement strand
GGCCGTCGGCGTCGTTGGACGTACTGCCAAATTCTCTCAAATTACGTTGGGGGCAGTTTATGGTAGAGAAATTAACATTAAATTATCCGGCAACAGCTCTGGTGGACATTCCTGCAGTCAGCATGCCAATTGCACGCTCCCTCAAAACATGTGACAAAACTGCAATTTTTTGTGGCTTTCATTGTCCCAAGCACAAGGTGCACCTGAAAGTAGTCATTTAACTCTAACGAGCCTCTACCCCGGGTCCGGGATCACCCCCCACCCCCCCACACACTGATTAGCATAGCTAGCATAGCTTCACAAGTAGATAGTAGCATCTAAATATCATTAAATCACAAGTCCAAGACACCAGATGAAAGATACAGATCTTGTGAATAAACCCATCATTTCTGTTTTTTAAAATGTTTTACAGGGAAGACACAATATGTAAATCTATTAGCTAACCACGTTAGCAAAATACACCATCTTTCTTTGTCCACCATTTTTTCTCTCCACCACTAGCTATCACCAATTCGGCTAAACTAAGATATTGATAGCCACTAACCAGAAAAAAAAACTCATCAGATGACAGTCTGATAACATATTATGGTATAGGATAGGTGTTGTTAGAAAAATGCATATTTCAGGTAGAAATCACAGTTTACAATTGCACCGACCATCACAAATCGACTAGAATTACTAGATAGAGCAACGTGTATGACCAATTTACTCATCATAAAACATTTCATAAAAATAGACAAAGCATAGCAATGGAAAGACACAGTTCTTGTGATTACAGACAATATTTCAGATTTTCTAAGCGTTTTTCAGCAAAAACACAATAAATCGATAAGTTAGCTACACACATAAGTTAGCATACCACATGTGCAAACGTTAGTAGAGCATCGATTCAAGTCAAAGAGAACTATAACGTATCATCGCCAAATATATTAATTTTTTCACTAACCTTCTCAGAATTCTTCCGATGACACTCCCTATAACATCATTTTACAACATACATATACAGTTTGTTCGAAAATGTCATATTTAGCCATACAAAACCGTGTTATACAATGGAATTAATCACAAATCAAGCCCTCAAAATGAGGGACGTCAGCTTTCAGAGTGATCTAGTTTAATCGAAAGCTAATCATATACTTGACTAAAAAATACAAGGTTACAGGAATCGAAAGACAAATTAGTTCTTAATGCAACCGCTGATTTACATTTTTTTAAATTATCCTTACTTTTCAATACAGGGTTCGCCAAGTGACGCGATAACAAACAAAATGGCGAAATATGCGAAATATGCGTTTAAAATATTTCGACAGAACAACGATTTATCATATTAAATATTGCTTACTTTGAGCTGTTCTTCCATCAGATTCTTGGGCAATGTATCCTTTCTATGTTCTAATCTTCTTTGGTCGATAGTCCTCTGTCCTTCGAAATGTCCACTAACATCGACCGAGACCCCGAAACGTGCCCAAAGCTTGAAAGTGCACGACAAAGAAATTCCTCAGAATCGCACTAAACGGATATAAATTGCTATAAAACGGTTCAAATTAACTACATTATGATGTTTTTAACAACTATAACGAGTAAAAACATGACCAGAGAAATATTACTGGCTAAACAACCATTTGGAATAGGGCAAGTCCGATGTCCATCATGCTTGAGGCGCGCGACGAGAAAAGAGTGTACTTCCACGTTTTCTTGTTTTATAGTGGCTGTGATTGTGCAATCGACTCCATTCAAAGCGTGATGACGTACAGACACCCAGAGGAAGACGTAGGCAGTGTCGGTTTCTCCATAGCATTCACTGTCGCCTTAAAAACAGACTCCAGATCAGGGGTAAAAATTTCTGAAATCTGACCCCTGTCATGAAAAGTGCTGTAGAAGTAGTTCTGTACCACTCAGAGACAAAATTCAACGGCTATAGAAACTAGAAAGTGTTTTCTATCCAATAATAACAATAATATGCATATTGTACGATCAAGAATTTAGCACGAGGCAGTTTATTTGGAGACCAAAATATGCTAATGCGGAACAGCACCCCCTATAGTTGCAAGAAGTTAAATACATTCATTATTAAATACATCAGTTATTAAGATATGCAAGAAGTTATTAAGCAAGAGATGTTTTTATGTTTTTTTTTGGATGCGTCTCAATCACCGCAGAGCAAAAGCGGTGTTTTGTCACACATTGAGACATCCCGAAAATCAGTCAACTCTTCACGGATGAATCCTGGTTTAAACTGTACCGGGTAGATGGCATTGTGTGGGCGAGCGGTTTGCTGATATCAACGTTGTGAACAGAGTGCCCCATGGTGGTGGTGGGGTTATGGTATGGGCAGGCATAAGCTACGGACAACGAACACAATTGCATTTTATCGATGGCAATTTGAATGCACAGAGATACCGTGATGAGATCCTGAGGCCCATTGTTGTGCCATTCATCCGCCACCATCACCTCATGTTTCAGCATGATAATGCACAGCCTCATGTCGCAAGGATCTGTACACAATTCCTGGAAGCTGAAAATGTCCCAGTTCTTCCATGGCCTGCATACTCCCCAGACATGTCACCCACTGTGCATATTTGGGATGCTCTGGATCGACGTGTACAACAGCGCGTTCCAGTTCCCGCCAATATCCAGCAACTTCAACTTCGCACAGCCATTGAAGAGGAGTGGGACAGATACATATCTGTATTCCTAGTCATGTGAAATCCATAGATTAGGGCCTAATTCATTTTTTTTTTATTGACTGATTTAATTATATGTAACTCAGCTAAACCTTTGAAATTGTTGCCAGTAGCAAATATATTTTTGTTCAGTATAGTTTGAGACTTGGTGACCTCAAGATGTAACCAACTTCTGCAATACTTCAACTGTGATCCTTGGAGATGTTTTGCCACTTGAACAATCCTTCTCACTGTAATTTGGGACACAACCTTTTCCAGGCAGGTTCTTCACAGCTCAGTTGTTACATTTTTTTTTATTATTGCCCTAATGCCTCCCGGGTGGCACAGTGGTCTAGGGCACTGCATCGCAGTGCTAGCTGCGCCACCAAAGTGTCTGGGTTCGCGCYCAGGCTCTGTYGCAGCCGGCCGCGACCGGGAGGTCCGTGGGGCGACGCACAATTGGGCCAGCGTCGTCCGGGTTAGGGAGGGTTTGGCCGGTAGGGATATCCATGTCTCATCGCGCTCCAGCGACTCCTGTGGCGGGCCGGGCGCAGTGCGCGCTAGCCATTGGGGCCAGGTGCACGGTGTTTCCTCCGACACATTGGTGCGGCTGGCTTCCGGGTTGGAGGCGCGCTGTGTTAAAGAAGCAGTGCGGCTTGGTTGGGTTGTGCTTCGGAGGACGCATGGCTTTCGACCTTTGTCTCTCCCGAGCCCGTACGGGAGTTGTAGCGAAGAGACAAGATAGTAATTACTAGCGATTGGATACCACGGAGAAAAGGGGGTACATTTTTTTTTTAAATTAGGTATTTTCAGGCGTGTAGTTATCTTTTTCTATTTATTGCCTGATTTGTGACGGTCAACAACCTTTTATCTCATTTTATGTGTGTGTTTTATGTCTGGCCTTTCTCATGTTGAGGGATGACTAAGGGAGTTTAGCCTTTGTGTCTATCAGAATATGGCCAGGATTGTTCTGGTTTTGGTCACTAGATGCCCCCATTGTGCTTTTTGACCCTTTTGTTTTCCCTTGTTTCCAGTTATTATTTGCACCTGTGCCTCATTTCCCTTGAATGTATTTAAACCCTTAGTTTTCTTCAGTTCTTTGCTCTGTGTTTGAATGTTAGCACCCAGCCCCAGCTATGCCGTGAACTTTTGTTACTCCTGTTGGATTCTCTTGAGGTACTCTGGTTTTGTTCTCGTTTATTTATTTTTTGATTATTCTTTTGAGGTTTTTTCCCTGCTGTACTTACCACTTTGTGGATTTACCTTGTGACTTGGAGGATATACCTTTTTTTCTCTTGGATTTACTTTTGACGTTGTGAATTTATATTTTTGCCTGAAGAACTTTCCTTTTTACTTTATTAAAACACAGTCTCAAGTACTGCTGTGTCTGCCTCATSTKCTGGGTTCTGCCGACTATTAGTGGCTCAGTTTGCTAAGTGACTGTTTCTCACACCGGAGACCCRAGTTCATTACCGGGTCCTGACAGTGTCACCTCATATATATATATATATATATATACCCAAGTGAAACAGGAAGTCATGGAGGACCCCTTAACTTATGGCTGCATCCCGCTAACGGGATCGAACAGCCAGTGAAAGTGCAGGGCGCCAAATTCAAACAACAAAAATCTCATAATTAAAATTATTCAAACATACATGTGTTTTATATAATTTTAAAGGTAATCTTGTTGTTAATCTCACCAAAGTGTCCGATTTCAAATAGGCTTTTCAGCGAAAGCACTACAAACGATTATGTTAGGTCAGAGTCACCAAACCACAATAAGCACAGCCATTTTTCCAGCGAAATATAGCAGTCACAAAAAAGCAGAAATAGAGATAAAATGAATCACTAACCTTTGATGATCTTCATCAGATGACACTCATAGGACTTCATGTTACACAATACATACATGTATTGTTTGATAAAGTTCATATTTATATAAAAAAATCTGAGTTTACATTGAGGCGTTAGATTCACTAAACATCCAGTGACTTTGCATAACTACATCGCTTCAACAGAAATACTCATCATAAATGTAGATGATAATACAAGTTATACACATGGAATTAAAGATATCTCTCCTTAATGCAACTACTGTGTCAGATTTTAAAATAAAATTACGGAAAAAGCAAACCCACCTTTATTTAACCAGGTAGGTTAGTTGAGAACAAGTTCTCATTTGCAACTGCGACCTGGCCGAGATAAAGCGTAGCAATTCGACACATACAACAACACAGAGTTACACATGGAATAAACAAACATACAGTCAATAATACAGTAGAAACAAAATAAAAAAAAAAAAAAATATATATATATACAGTGAGTGCAAATGAGGTAAGTTAAGGCAATAAAATAGGGCATGGTGGCGAAGTAAATTACAATATAGCAATTAAACACTGGAATGGTAGATCGGCAGAAGATGAATGTGCAAGTAGAGATACTGGGGTGGCAAAGGAGCAAGATAAATAAATAACAGTATGGGGATTAGGTAGATAGATAGGATAGATAGATAGAGGATAGATAGATAGATAGATAGATAGATAGATATAGATAGATAGATAGAATAGATAGATAGATAGATAGTAGATAGATAGATAGATAGATAGATAGATAGATAGATAGATGATTAGATAGATAGATAGATAGATGATAGATAGATAGATAGATAAGATAGATAGATAGAAATAGAATAGATAGATAGATAGTAGATAGATAGATAGATAGATAGATAGAATAGATGATAGATAGATAGATAGTAGATAGATTAGATAGATAGTAGAGATAGATAGATAGTAGATAGATAGAGTAGATAGATAGATAGATGGGCTGTTTTAACAATGGGCTATGTACAGGCAGATGCATATTCTGTAAGCTGCTCTACAGGCTGGTGGCTTAAAGCTAGTGAGGGAGATATGAGTCTCCAGCTTCAGAGAATTTTTGCAATTGTTCCAGGCATGGGCAGCAGAGAGAACTGTTTTTTTTTTTTTTTTTTTTTTCGGAAGGAAAGAACGACCAAAGGAGGAATTGGCTTTGTGGGGTGAATCAGTGGACAGCTATACCTGCTGGAGCTACGAGTTAAGAGCAGTTTCAAAACTCTATAACGTGTGATGGATGCTTCCATCGATGAGGTGTGAGAAGCTCTGGTGCATCATGATTAAACACTTATGAGTGGGTGGGAGGGAATGATCCCCCTATTTGTCACTGAGTGGAGCGCCTTGGCAACATTGGCTGTGCAGAGGACTCACATCCGTTCTAGCGGGAAGGGTTAGCAGGAAACAGGCCAGAAAAGTGGTGTGTGGTAACAGAAAGGAAAGCACTCCACCACGTGAAGCCTCTCTGATCTCCCCACGTGGCTGCCGAGACTGCCTCAATTCCCCAGATGCCAGCGCTAACACCTGCTTGCCAGTTTATCAGGCTGAGAGCCTTGTTATCATGGTGGCTCATCAAATGGTGATAGCGCTAGCTGCCTTTAATCAGCTCAAGTAGTATTGAGCGAGGGATGTATGGATGTACATGTAGGTGAAACAAAGGTGAACATTTGAGAGGATGTGAGGCTACAGTGTTTTGAGTTGAGGGAATAACGTTGAGAGCACAAAAGGAGAGAAAAGGGGAACATATCCTGTCTAAATGCCATATTTGATACTGATAGTAGGAGCCTGTTATTAACATGAGCAGCCATGATCCACAGAGTATCAGAGCGATTCATTAGACAAGTTCATGAAGTCACGATCTGCAGGGTGAAGACGAGCATATACAATTTAATAGCCGACAGTCAACCGACCATTAAGCTTCCACAACGTAATGCATAATGAAGTAGAGATAAAAAATCCTGGCTTTGATCACTCGACTGCAAACGCCTACTGTACGTTCTGTATTGGGTTACATGGCATACTAGTGTAAAAAGGAGACTTTGTTGAGAAATTGATGTGACTACTATCTATGGTAATTAAGTAGGCTTTGTATTAAGATGTGAGTAGGTCTTTCTTCTGAAAGGATTATACTGTAGACGATTTGAACGGGAGTGTATAAAATAACAGAGACGTATTTGACTAATGAGACGTTTTAAAGGGCATCCGTCAGAATGAAACGAATGGCTGTGACAAATTCTCACTCGGAACGATGGTGCTGGATGGAACTTGGACTGTGGGCTGATATGGCAGTCTAATTGAAGGGATATTTCAGAAGTAGGAGAAACAATATCTGCTCTACTTAAAGAAAAACTAACAGGTCTGTGAGAGCCGGAATTCTTACTGGTTTGTAGGTGATCAAATACTTATGTCATGCAATAAAATGCAAATTAATTACTTAAAAATCATACAATGTGATTTTCTGGATTTTTGTTTTAGATTCCGTCTCTCACCGTTGAAGTGTACCTATGATACAAATTACAGACCTCTACATGCTTTGTGTAGGAAAACCTGCAAATTGGCAGTGTATCAAATACTTGTTTCCTCCCACTGTATATATTTGTTTTAATCAAAAACATATTTGTCACATTATTGGCACCCCTCGAGATTTTTTATGAACAAAATCGAATTTGGAACTCTTACTTCTTATGGCTGCAGGGGCAGTATTGAGTAGCTTGGATGAAAGGTGCCAGAGGTGCCCAGAGTAAACGGCCTACTCCTCAGTCATAGTTGCTAATATTTGCATATTATTTTTAGTATTGGATAAAAAACACTCTGAAGTTTCTAAAACTGTTTGAATTATGTCTGTGTAGTATAACAGAACTCATATGGCAGGACAAAACCCTGAGAAGTTCCACTTCCTGTTTTGATTTTTTCTAAGGGTGGCAGATTTCCAACCAAGGTCTCATTGAATTACAGCGAGATATGGATGAGTTTTCACTTCCCACGGCTTCCATGGTTACCACTAGATGTCAACAGTCAATAGAACTTTGTCTGATGACTCTAATGTGAAGGGGGGCCGAAGGAGACAGGAATGAGTCCACTGCCACGAGCTGACCATGCTTTGACCACGCGCGGTTCACGTGATAGGCAGCTCCGTTCCATCTCTCAACTGAAGTCAATGTAATTCTCCGGTTGGAACGTTATTCAAGATTTATGTTAACAACATTCTAAAGATTGATTCAT
>NW_019946471.1:9168-11537 GCF_002910315.2 Salvelinus sp. IW2-2015 | reverse complement strand
CAGTCTAATTGAAGGGATATTTCAGAATAGGGAGAACAATATCTGCTCTACTTAAAGAAAAACTAACAGGTCTGTGAGAGCCGGAATTCTTACTGGTTTGTAGGTGATCAAATACTTATGTCATGCAATAAAATGCAAATTAATTACTTAAAAATCATACAATGTGATTTTCTGGATTTTGTTTTAGATTCCGTCTCTCACCGTTGAAGTGTACCTATGATACAAATTACAGACCTCTACATGCTTTGTAAGTAGGGAAACCTGCTAAAATGGCAGTGTATCAAATACTTGTTCTCCCCACTGTATATATTGTTTTAATTCAAAAACATATTTGTCACATTATTGGCACCCCTCGAGATTCTTATGAACAAAATCGAATTTGGAACTCTTAACTTCTTATGGCTGCAGGGCAGTATTGAGTAGCTTGGATGAAAGGTGCACAGAGGTGCCCAGAGTAAACGGCTACTCCTCAGTCATAGTTGCTAATATTTGCATATTATTATTAGTTATTGGATAAAAAACACTCTGAAGTTTCTAAAACTGTTTGAATTATGTCTGTTAGTATAAACGAACTCATATGGCAGGCAAAAACCTGAGAAGTTCCACTTCCTGTTTTGATTTTTTCTAGAGGTGGCAGATTTCCAACCAAGGTCTCATTGAAATTACAGCGAGATATGGATGAGTTTTCACTTCCCACGGCTTCCATGGTTACCACTAGATGTCAACAGTCAATAGAACTTTGTCTGATGACTCTAATGTGAAGGGGGGCCGAAGGAGACAGGAATGAGTAACCACTGCCACGAGCTGACCATGCTTTGACCACGCGCGTTCACGTGATAGGCAGCTCCGTTCCATCTCTCAACTGAAGTCAATGTAATTCTCCGGTTGGAACGTTATTCAAGATTTATGTTAACAACATTCTAAAGATTGATTCAATACATCGTTTGACATGTTTCTACTGACTGTGTTACGGAACTTTTGGACATTTCATCACGTTATAGTGGACGCGCTTTGTTACTTTGGAATTGTTACCAAACGCGCTAACCAAAGTAGCTAATTGGACATAAATAACGGACATTATCGAACAAATCAAGCATTTATTGTGGACCTGGGATTCCTGGGAATGCATTCTGATGAATTATAAGGTAAAGAAACATTTATCATGTATTTTCTGGTTCTGTTGACTCCAACATGGCGGCTAATTTGGCTATTGTTCTGAGCGCCGTCTCAGATTATTGCATGGAAATAAAGGTGAAATAAATAAAAATAAATAAATAAAAATGAATGCACTGAAAACACAGTGTAGTGTAGTGCACTATGATTTTCACATCCAATCTGAAAAAAGTMATGGATACATTCCATGTATGATGTACAGCTCCATTGGTACAGGGACCTCGGTTCAGTCCGCACTGTGAACCTGAATGAAAAAATRTATATAAAAACATGAGGCCTATATGTCTACACTGCATCGTTAGTAAATCTGAGCTGGAAAAAAACACATTGATTTTCAACATGTTTCCTACCTCGGCCTCCACTGTGCACCCTCTATGTATTCTTATATACAGTATAAGTCCATTGCTATAATAAAAAAATGTGTAACAAGTGTGAGAGGGCTCAGAGACTAGGAGGATTAATGCAGAGAGAGAGTGTGAGATTCAGAGCACTTTGAGTATTTAGGCTTGGCCCTATGCAAATTCAATTGGATTAGGGTGATATGTAGGGTGATATGTATTAAAATAAAAGTTTGATGGGGATAAGTGACATCGCAATCATTATATTGTCCAAATGTATGAAATTTCACCTGTGCTGTCTAATAAAAACTATCAGCTGGTGATGGAGACCCAGATACAATTATTTACTGAGAGGTGTAATAAACAAGCTATAAAACTATAAATAATAAATGTAGCGAGTCGCACACTGTACGTACAGTATATAAACTCCCAGTAATTTATTGGGTAAAACACCAATGTTTCGGCATCACTGTGCTGGTAGTGAAATGGATTGGATATACAACCAGCTCTGTCAGGGGAATGGGCCAGAATTCACCCAACTTATTGTGGGAAGCTTGTGGAAGGCTACCCGAAACGTTTGACCTAAGTTAAACAATTTAAAGGTAATGCTACCAAATACTAATTGGGTTTATGTAAACTTCTGACCCACTGGGAATGTGATGAAAGAAATAAAAGCTGAAAAAAAATCATTCTCCCTACTATTATTCTGACATTTCACATTCTTAAAATAAAGTGGTGATCCTAACTGACCTAAAACAGGAATTTTTACTCTGATAAATGTCAGGAATTGTGAAAACGGAGTTTAAATGTATTTGTATGTTAACTTCCGACTTCAACTGTATGTATTCCAAGAGTACA
>NW_019946471.1:0-9143 GCF_002910315.2 Salvelinus sp. IW2-2015 | reverse complement strand
CTGGAACATGGCGCCAATGTAAACTAAGATTTTTGGATATAAATATGCACATTATCGAACAAAACATACATGTATTGTGTAACATGATGTCCTATGAGTGTCCTCTGATGAAGATCATCAAAGGTTAGTGATTCATTTATCTCTATTTCTGCTTTTTGTGACTCCTATCTTTGGCTGGGAAAATGGCTGTGTGTTTTTGGACTTGGCGGTGATCTAACGTAATCATATGTTGTGTTTTCGCTGTAAGCATTTTTTTAAATCGGACACGATGGGTAGATTAACAAGATGTTTATCTTTCATTTGCTGTATTGGACTTGTTAATGTGTGAAAGTTACATATTCCAACAAAAAAAAAATGAATTTCCCGCGCTGCCTTTTCAGCGGAATGTGTGTCCTAGAAAGGTTCATGTACTTTTGTGCGAAAAGTGCAAATCAATTGCCAAACAACAGCAAAGGACCTTGTGACAATGTTGGAGGAAACGGGTACAAAAGTATCTATTATACAGTAAAACGAGTCTATATCAACATAACCTGAAAGGCCGCTCAGCAAGGAAGAAGCCACAGCTCCAAAACCACCATTAAAAAGCCAGACTAAAGGTTTGCAACTGCACATGGGGACAAAGATCATACTTTTTGGAGAAATGTCCTCTGGTCTGATAAACAAAAAATAGAACTGTTGACATAATGACCATCGTTATGTTGGAGGAAAAAGGGGGATGCTTGCAAGCCGAAGAACACCATCCCAAACGTGAAGCACGGGGGTGACAGCATCATGTTGTGGGGGTGCTTTGCTGCAGGAGGGACTGGTGCACTTCTCAAAATAGATGGCATCATGAGCAGGATAATTATGGGATATATTGAAGCAACATCTCAAGACATCAGTCAGGAAGTTAAAGCTTGCAAATGGGTTTTCTAAATGGACAATGACCCCAAACATACGTCCAAAGTTGTGGCAAAATGGCTTAAGAACAACAAAGTCAAGGTATTGGAGTGGCCATCACAAAGCCCTGACCTCAATCCTATAGAAAATTTGTGGGCAGAACTGAGAAAGCGTGTGCAGCAAGGAGGCCTACAAACCTGACTCAGTTACACCAGCTCGTCAGGGGAATGGGCCAGAATTCACCCAACTTATTGTGGGAAGCTTGTGGAAGGCTACCCGAAACGTTTGACCTAAGTTAAACAATTTAAAGGTAATGCTACCAAATACTAATTGGGTTTATGTAAACTTCTGACCCACTGGGAATGTGATGAAAGAAATAAAAGCTGAAAAAAAATCATTCTCCCTACTATATTCTGACATTTCACATTCTTAAAATAAAGTGGTGATCCTAACTGACCTAAAACAGGAATTTTTACTCTGATTAAATGTCAGGAATTGTGAAAAACGGAGTTTAAATGTATTTGTATGTTAACTTCCGACTTCAACTGTATGTATTCCAAGAGTATCATATCCAATCCATTTCACTACCAGCACAGTGATGCCGAAACATTGGTGTTTTACCCAATAAATTACTGGGAGTTATATACTGTACGTACAGTGTGCGACTCGCTACATTTATTATTTATAGTTTATAGCTTGTTTATTACACCTCTCAGTAAATAATTGTATCTGGGTCTCCATCACCAGCTGATAGTTTTTATTAGACACAAGTGAAATTCATACATTTGGACAATATAATGATTGCGATGTCACTTATCCCATCAAACTTTTATTTATATACATATCACCCTACATATCACCCTAATCCAATTGAATTTGCATAGGGCCAAGCCTAAATACTCAAAGTGCTCTGAATCTCACACTCTCTCTCTGCATTAATCCTCCTAGTCTCTGACCCTCTCACACTTGTTACACATTTTTTTATTATAGCAATGGACTTATACTGTATATAAGAATACATAGAGGGTGCACAGTGGAGGCCGAGGGTAGGAAACATGTTGAAAATCAATGTGTTTTTTTCCAGCTCAGATTTTACTAACGATGCAGTGTAGACATATAGGCCTCATGTTTTTATATACATTTTTCATTCAGGTTCACAGTGCGGACTGAACCGAGGTCCCTGTACCAATGGAGCTGTACATCATACATGGAATGTATCCATTACTTTTTTTCAGATTGGATGTGAAAATCATAGTGCACTACACTACACTGTGTTTTCAGTGCATTCATTTTTATTTATTTATTTTATTTATTTCACCTTTATTTCACCTTTATTTAACCAGGTAGGTTAGTTGAGAACAAGTTCTCATTTGCAACTGCGACCTGGCCGAGATAAAGCGTAGCAATTCGACACATACAACAACACAGAGTTACACATGGAATAAACAAAACATACAGTCAATAATACAGTAGAAACAAAGAAAAAAAAAAAAAAAAAATATATAATATACAGTGAGTGCAAATGAGGTAAGTTAAGGCAATAAATAGGGCATGGTGGCGAAGTAATTACAATATAGCAATTAAACACTGGAATGGTAGATCGGCAGAAGATGAATGTGCAAGTAGAGATACTGGGGTGCAAAGGAGCAAGATAAATAAATAACAGTATGGATGAGGTAGGTAGAGATAGATAGATAGATAGATAGATAGATAGATAGATAGATAGATAGAATAGATAGATAGATAGATAGATAGATAGATAGAGTAGATAGATAGATAGATAGATAGATAGATAGATAGTAGAATAGATAGATAGATAGATAGAAGATAGATAGATAGATAGATAGATAGATAGGATAGATAGATAGATAGATAGATAGATAGATAGATAGATAGATATAGATAGAATAGAGATAGAATAGATAGATAGATAGATAGATAGATAGATAGGATAGATAGAATAGATAGATAGATAGATAGATAGATGGGCTGTTTACAGATGGGCTATGTTACAGATGCATAGATCTGTAAGCTGCTCTGACAGCTGGTGCTTAAAGCTAGTGAGGAGATATGAGTCTCCAGCTTCAGAGATTTTTGCAATTCGTTCCAGTCGATGGCAGCAGAGAACTGGAAGGAAAGACACCAAAGGAGGAATTGGCTTGTGGGTGACCAGTGAGATATACCTGCTGGAGCTACGAGTAAGAGCAGTTTCAAACTCTATAACGTGTGATGGATGCTTCATCGATGAGGTGTGAGAAGCTCTGGCATCATGATTAAACACTTATGTGGGTGGGAGGGAATGATCCCCCTATTTGTCACTGAGTGGAGCGCCTTGGCAACCATTGGCTGTGGCAGAGGACTCACATCGTCTAGCGGGAAGGTTAGCAGGAAACAGGCCAGAAAAGATGTGGTGTGGGGTAACAGAAAGGGAAGCACTCCACCACGTGAAGCCTCTCTGATCTCCCCACGTGGCTGCCGAGAGCTGCCTCAATTCCCCAGATGCCAGCGCTAACACCTGCTGGCCAGTTTATCAGGCTGAGAGCCTTGTTATCATGGTGGCTCATCCAAATGGTGCTAGCGCTAGCTGCCTTTAATCAGCTCAAGTAGTATTGAGCGAGGGATGTATGGATGTACATGTAGGTGAAACAAAGGTGAACATTTGAGAGGATGATGAGGCTACAGTGTTTTGAGTTGAGGGAATTACGTTGAGAGCACAACAAGGGAGAGAAAGGGGAACATATCCTGTCTAAATGCCATATTTGATACTGATAGTAGGAGCCTGTTATTAACATGAGCAGCCATGATCCACAGAGTATCAGAAGCGATTCATTAGACAAGTTCATGAAGTCACGATCTGCAGGGTGAAGAGAGCATATACAATTTAATAGCCGACAGTCAACCGACCATTAAGCTTCCACAACGTAATGCATAATGAAGTAGAGATAAAAAATCCTGGACTTTGATCACTCGACTGCAAACGCCTACTGTACGTTCTGGTATTGGGTTACATGGCATACTAGTGTAAAAAAGGAGACTTTGTTGAGAAATTGATGTGACTACTATCATTAATTAAAGTAGGCTTTGTATTAAGATGTGAGTAGGTCTTTCTTCTGAAAGGATTATACTGTAGACGATTTGAAACGGGACGTGTAATAAATAAACAGAGACGATTTGACTAATGAGACGTTTTAAAGGGGCATCCGTCAGAAATGAAACGAATGGCTCTGTGACAAATTCTCACTCGGAACGATGGTGCTGGAGGAACTTGGACTGTGGGCTGATATGGCAGTCTAATTGAAGGGATATTTCAGAAGTAGGAGAAACAATATCTGCTCTACTTAAAGAAAAAACTAACAGGTCTGTGAGAGCCGGAATTCTTACATGGTTTGTAGTGATCAAATACTTATGTCATGCAATAAAATGCAAATTAATTACTTAAAAATCATACAATGTGATTTTCTGATTTTTGTTTTTAGATTCGTCTCTCACCGTTGAAGTGTACCTATGATACAAATTACAGACCTCTACATGCTTTGTAAGTAGGAAAACATGCAAAATTGGCAGTGTATCAAATACTTGTTTCTCCCCACTGTATATATTTGTTTTAATTCAAAAACATATTTGTCACAATTATTGGCACCCCTCGAGATTCTTATGAACAAAATCGAATTTGGGAATCTTTAACTTCTTATGGCTGCAGGGGCAAGTATTGAGTAGCTTGGATGAAAGGTGCACAGAGGTGCCCAGAGAAACGGCCTACTCCTCAGTCATAGTTGCTAATATTTGCATATTATTATTATTTAGTATTGGATAAAAAACACTCTGAAGTTTCTAAAACTGTTTGAATTATGTCTGTGAGTATAACAGAACTCATATGGCAGGCAAAAAACCTGAGAAGTTCCACTCCTGTTTGATTTTTTCTAAGGGTGGCAGATTTCCAACCAAGGTCTCATTGAATTACAGCGAGATATGGATGAGTTATTCACTTCCCACGGCTTCCATGGTTACCACTAGATGTCAACAGTCAATAGAACTTTGATCTGATGACTCTAATGTGAAGGGGGCCGAAGGAGACAGGAATGAGTAAACCACTGCACGAGCTGACCATGCTTTGACCACGGCGCGTTCACGTGATAGGCAGCTCCGTTCCATCTCTCAACTGAATATCAATGTAATTCTCCGGTTGGAACGTTAATTCAAGATTTATGTTAACAAACATTCTAAGATTGATTCAATACATCGTTTGACATGTTTCTACATCTGACTGTTACGGAAACTTTGGACATTTCATTCACGTTATAGTGGACGCGCTTTGTTACTTTGGAATTGTTACCAAACGCGCCTAACCAAAGTAGCTTATTGGACATATAATAATACGGACATTATCGAACAAATCAAGCATTTATTGTGGACCTGGGATTCCTGTGGAATCATTCTGATGAATATCAAAGGTAAGGAAACATTTATCATGTATTTTTCTGGTTTCTGTGACTTATCCAACATGGCGGCTAATTTGGACTATTGTTCTGAGCGCCGTCTGCAGATTATTGCATGGTTTGCTTTTTCCGTAATTTTTATTTTAAAATCTGAACACAAGTAGTTGCATTAAGGAGAGATATCTCTTAATTCCAATGTGGTATAACTTAGTATTATCATCTACATTTATGATGAGTATTTCTTGTTGAAGCGATGTTAGTTATGCAAAGTCACTGGATGTTTAGTGAATCTAACGCCTCAATGTAAACTCAGATTTTTTTATATAAATATAACTTTATCAAACATATACATGTATGTATTGTGTAACATGAAGTCCTATGGAGTGTCCATCTGATGAAAGATCATCAAAGTTAGTGATTCATTATTATCTCATATTTCTGCTTTTTGTGACTGCTATATTTCGGCTGGGAAAAATGGCTGTGCTTATTTGTGTTTGGTGACTGACCTAACAATAATCGTTTGTAGTGCTTTCGCTGAAAAGCCTTATTTGAAATCGGACACTTTGGTGAGATTAACAAACAGATTACCTTAAAATTATATAAAACACATGTATGTTTGAATAATTTAAATTATGAGAGATTTTTGTTGTTTTGAAATTGGCGCCCTGCACTTTTCACTGGCTGTTCGATCCCGGTTAGCGGGATCAGCCATAAGTTAAGGGGTCCTCCATGACTTCCTGTTTCACTTGGGTATATATATAATATATATATATATTGAGGTGACACTGTCAGACCCGGTAATGAACTCGGGTCTCCAGGTACGGAGAAACAGTTCACTTAGCAAACTGAGCCACTATAGTCGCAGAACCCAGAAGATGAGGCAGACACACGCAGTACTTGAGACTGTTGTTTAATTAAAGTAAAAAAAGGAGAAAGGTCTTCTGTCAAGGCAAAAATATATAATTCACAACGTCAAAAGTAAATCCAAGAAAAAAAGGTATATCCTCCAAGTCACAAGGTAAATCCACAAAGTGGTAAGTAGCAGCAGGGAAAAAACCTCAAAAGAATAATCAAAAAATAAATAAACGAGAACAAAACCAGAGTACCATCAAGAGAATCCAACAGGTGTAACAAATGTTCACTGCATAGCTGGGGCTGGGTGCTAACATCTTCAAACACAGAGCTAAAGAACTGAAGAAAACTAAGGTTTAATACATTCAAGGAAATGAGGCACAGGTGCAAATAATAACTGGAAACAAATCTCTCTCCGAGAAATGCCTCCAAAATAACCAGAGAAATTCCAGAGAACCACGTCAAATAACAGAAATACTCATCATACACTTTGATGAAAGATACATGTTTTACATAGAATTAAAGGTACACTTGTTCTTAATGCAACCGCTGTGTCAGCTTCCCCCCTCTCTTTCTACAGAAGTACTGGAATGCACGGCACCATTTGGAATGCACCAAGAACTCTGCCTGACTGAAACAGTTCYCATCCGGCCMCACATCACAGTAGAGGCTTCATTCAACGTTCTACAGACTGTTGACATGTAGTGGAAGGCGTAGGAAGTGACAAACAAATCCATATCTTCCTGGGATTTGAATAGGTGATGAGTTGAAAATCGACCAACCTCAGAATTTGCACTTCCTGTTTGGAAGTTTGCCTGCCATATGAGTTCTGTTATACTCACAGACATAATTCAAACAGTTTTAGAAACTTCAGAGTGTTGTCTATCCAATAGTAATAATAATATGCATATATTAGCATCTTGGACAGAGTAGGAGGCAGTTCACTCTGGGCACGCTATTCATCCAAAGTGAAAATTCTGCCCYCTATCCCTAAAAAGTTAACTTCTATGGGATCGGTGACCCTCCACCGGGATGGTTGAGCTAACATGCGCTAATATGAGTAGCATGACGTTGTAAGTAATAGCAACAATTTCCAGGACATGTCTTCTATGGGCAGAAAGATTAAATTCTTGTTCATCTAACTGCACTGTCCAATTTACAGTAGCTATTACAGTGAAAAAAGACTATGCTATTGTTTGAGGASAGTGCACAACAACAAAAAACTTGTATCACGGCAACTGGTTTGATACATTCACCTATGAAGGTAAATAATGTGCTTACATTCAGTAATCTTACTCTAATCTGAGGGTCCCAGAGATAAAATGTAGCATAGTTTTGTTTCATAAAATCCATGTTTATATTAAAAAATAGTAACTGGGTTCTAGAGTTGAACCTGTGCTGTGTCTGAAAATTGGAGAAAAAAAATCAGATCCTTAAGAGGTTTTAAAGTGTTGATAACTGTATCTCTGATTGAACCATGTTTAAAGTGTTGATAACTGTATCTCTGATTGAACCATGTTTAAAGTGTTGATAACTGTATCTCTGATTGAACCATGTTGTAAAGTGTTGATAACTGTATCTCTGATTGAACCATGTTGTAAAGTGTTGATAACTGTAGCTCTGATTGAACCATGTTGTAAAGTGTTATAACTGTATCTCTGATTGAACCATGTTGTAAAGTGTTGATAACTGTATTATGCACTCCGGCGTTGGAGCGAGTGGTCGCATTTCACACTTGCGCCGCTGTAGTATTACTTTTCATGACATTTCATTATAAGTACAACGGTTGTGATTTGATCTGATCTTAGCAATTCTTTTTAGCTTAGCGACATAGCCGTAACTTTGTATCAAAATAAATTTGGCTGTAGTTTATCGTAATTATGTCGTAATTATCGTTAAAATTCGTCTTCCTAACGTAGTCAACACTGCTATCTGGCCAGCAGCTAGGCCAGCTAGCCAACGTCCACCGTCTACCGAATAGCAGCACCTGTAGAAACTATTAACATTCACGGAGCGACTTGGATTAGTGTAGTGTGAGCTAGCTACATAGGTGTCTTTGCTGTCTTCGTAATTTACGAGGTTACGCTAGCCAGCTATTTGTCATCCCTCTTAACGTAGGAAACACTGCTAGGCTAGGCCAGCAGCTAGCAGCTAGCCAACGTCTACCGAATAGCAGCACTGTAGAAACTATTACATTTCAACGGAACGACTTGATTAGCTAGTGTTAGCTAGCTACATAGTTGTTTTGCTGTCTTCGTATCCGAGATAATTGTGCTAGTTTAGAGTGTGTAGTTTTAGTTTAGAGTAATATCGTAAATTACGAAGTTAGCTAGCCAGCCTATTTGTCGTCCAATCTTAACTAGGAAACCACTGCTAGCTAGCCAGCAGCATAGCCCACGTAAGCCAACGTCTGTACGTCTACCGAATAGCAGCACTGTAGAGACTATTACATTTACACTTCATTACAAGCGAACGACTTGGTTAGTGTAGTGTTAGCTAGCTACATAGTTGTCTTGCTGCAAGATAATTGTGTAAGTTTTGGAGTAATTGTCTTAGGTACCTAGCCAGTTACGAGGCTACCTAGCCAGCTACACTTTCAAACTAAGTCAACAACGCAGCCACTGCTAGCTAAGCCTACTTCAAGCAGCACTGTATCATTTCTAGTCAATAAGATTTCTTGCAACGTAAAGTTTAACTTTCTGAACATTTCGAGACGTGTAGTCCACTTTGTCATTTCCAATCTCCTTTGCATTAGCGTAGCCTCTTCTGTAGCCTGTCAACTATGTGTCTGTCTATCGCCTTTCTCTCCTCTCTCCTCTCTGCACAGACCACACAAACGCTCAACACCGCGCGGCCGCTGCCTGGTGGTCCCCCAAAACGCGCAAACGACCCACTGGAGTTCCAGTCCTCCGGCAGCCTCTGGATACTGCCGAGCTGCGGCCAACAAGGCAGAGTTCATCCTCAGCCTATGTTCCC
>NW_019946470.1:67726-85547 GCF_002910315.2 Salvelinus sp. IW2-2015 | reverse complement strand
TCAGCCCTCCCTGCAGGCAAGTCTGTTGAGGTAGCCCCTCCTCAGGTTCAGTCCGTTAGGTCAGCCCCTCTCAGGTCAGTCTGTTAGGTCAGCCCCTCCTTCACGGTGCAGTGCCGTTGTCAGCCCCTCCTTCAGGTCAGTCTGCCAGGTCAGCCCTTCCGCAGTAGCCGTTGTATTCAGCCCCTCCTCAGGTCAGTCCGTTAGGTCAGCCCCTCTCAGGTCAGTCCGTTAGGGTCACGCCCCTCCTCAGTCAAGTCCGTTGTCAGCCCTCCTCAGTCAGTCATAGTCACCTGTAGTCCGTTGTCAGCCCCTCCTCAGGTCAGTCCGTTGGTCAGCCCCTCCTCAGGCAGTCGGTTAGGCAGCCCTCTCAGCGTCACGGTGCCTCTCAGTCAGTCTGTTAGGTCAGCCCCTCCTAGTCAGTTCCGTTGTCAGCCCTTCCTCAGGTCAGTCTGTTAGTGTCAGACCGTTCAGTCACTCGTGTCAGCCCTCCAGAGCTGTTGGGCTCTCAGGTCGTTTTTTAGTCACTCTTCCTCAGGTCAGTCCGTCAGTCAGCCCTTCTCAGGTCAGTCCGTCACGGTCAGTAATCGCTCAGGTCAGCCTGATCCGTCAGGTCAGTGCGTCAGGTCAGCTCCTTCCTCAGTCAGTCCGTCAGGGTCAGTAAGCTCGTCAGGTCAGCTGCTCAGGTTCCAGTCCGTTAGTAGGTCAGGCCACTGTCCTCAGGTCAGGTCTGTCGGTCAGCCCTTCCTCACGGTTGAGTCTGTTGTCCAGCCCGTTCCTCAGGTCAGTCCGTTAGGTCAAGTACTGTCGTCGAGGTCAGCCTTCGTCAGGTCAGTCCAGTTTAGTCAGCCTTCCCAGGTCAGTCTGTCGCAGCTCCTGTCCTCAGGTTAGTCTGTTGTCAAGCCCTTCCTCAGTCAGTTCTCGTCAGTCGTACCGTCGTCAGTCAGACTCGTTCGTCAGGTTCAAGTCCGTCTGGTCAGCCCTTCTCAGGTCAGTCTGGTCGTCACCTTCCTCAGTTAGTCTGTTGTCAGCCCTTCCTCAGGTCAGTCCGTTAGGTCAGCCCGTAGGCTTCGAGTCGTTAGGTCAGCCGTTAGGTCAGACCTTATTACAGGCAGTCCGTTAGGTCGCCCTCCTGCTGTAGCGCGTTAGTCAGCCCTGTCTCGGTTAGTCTGTTGTCAGCACTTCCTCAGGTCACAGTCCGTTAGGTCAGTCGTTAGTCAGTCCCGTATTCAGGTCGAGTCCGTATAGAGTCAGCCCCTCTCAGCGTCAGTCGATTAGGTCAGCTCTTCTCAGGTCAGTCCGTCGTCATCGCTTCCTCAGTGTCAGCCTTCTCTCAGTCAGTCCTTGTCAGCCCTTGCCTCAGGTCCAACCCTTCCTCAGAGTCAGTCTGTTGTCAGCCCTTCCTCGTGTCAGTCTGTTGTCAGCCCTCCTCAGGTCAAGTCCATTTAGGTCGCCCGTTCTCTAAGGTCAGATCGTTAGGTCAGCCCCTCCTCAGCGTCAGTCTTGTATAGGTCAGACTCTGCTCGTCAGCCCCATCCTCAGGTTCATCCCGTCGTCAGCCCTCCTCAGGTCATCCGTCATTGCAGGTCAGATCGGTCGTCGGTCAGTCCGTTGTAGCCCTTCTCAGGTTCAGTCGTTGTCAGCCCCTCCTCAGGTCATTTCCGCTGTCGTCAGCAATTCCTCACAGGTCAGTCCGGTTAGTCAGCCCTTCCCTCAGGTCAGTCCGTTAGGTCAGTCCCTTATTCAGGTCAGTTCCGTTATAGGTCAGCCCCTCCTCAGGTCAGTCCGTTTAGAGTCAGCCTTCCCTCAGCGTCAGTCCGTCGTCATCCCTTTCCTTCAGAGTCAGCCTTCTTTCAGGTCAGTCCCGTGTCAGCCCTCCTCAGTCAACCCTTCCTCAGGTTCAGTATGTTGTTCAGCCCTTCTCAGTCAGTCATAATTACGGTCAGCCTTTCTAGGTCAGTCCGTTAGGTCAGCCGCCTCCTAAGGTCAGTCTGCTAGGGTCAGTCTGTCGTCTCAGCCCCATTCCTCAGGTCAGTCCGTTCATAGGTCATGGATCGGTCGTCAGGTCACGTCGTTGTTAGCCCTTCCTCAGGTCAGTCCAGTTGTCAGCCTCCTCAGGTCACTTCCGTCGTCAGCCCTTCCTCAGGTCAGTACCGTTAGCGTCAGCCTCTCCTCAGGTCAGTCCGAGTTAGGTCAGCCTCTCCTGTTAGTTGTTGTCAGCGCCTTCCTCAGGTCAGTCCATGTCGTCAGCTTCCCGGTTAGCTGTTGTCGACCCCCTCAGGTCAGACGTTAGTCAGCCCGTTAGGTCTAGCCCTTGTCAGGTCATGAACTCGTTAGGTCAGCCCCTCCTCAGGTAGTCTGTTAGGTCAGCCTTCCTCAGGTTAGTCTGTATGTCAGCCCTCCTCAGGTCAGTCCGTCATCATCCCTCCTCAAGTCAGCCTTTCCTCAGCGTCAGTCCGTTGTCAGGCCCTTCCTTCAGGGTAATCCTTCCTCAGGTTCAGTCTGTGTACCCTTCCTCAGTCACCTTCCTCAGGTCAGTCTGTTGTCAGCCACTTCCTCAGGTCAGGCTGTTGTGCAGCCCTTCCTCAGGTCAGTCCACTTAGTCGAGCCCGCTCCTCAAGGTCAGTCGTATAGGGTCAGTCGATGTCTGCAGCCACCTTCAGGTCATCCTGTGTCGTCAACGCCCCTCCTCAGTCATCCGTCATCAGGTCAGCGGTGTCGTGCAGGTCGAGTCCGAGTTGTTACCCGGTCCTCCAGGTCAGTCCGTTGTCGCCCCTCTCTCAGGTCATTCGTCGTTCAGCCCTTCCTCAGGTCAGTACCTGTTAGGTCAGCCCCACGGTCCGCTGTCAGTTCCGTCTAGGATCAGTCCTGTCGTCAAGCCATTCCTGTCGTCAGCTTCCCAGTCCCGTTAGGTCAGCGCCCTAGCGTCCGGCAGTCCTGTCGTCAGCCCTTTCTCAGGTCACGCTGTCGTCAGCCCTTTTCGTCAGGTCAGTCTGTCGTCAGCCCACCCCTCAGTTCATTCCGTTGTCCAGCCTCCTCCTTTCAGGTCAGCTGTCGTTCAGCCCCTTCTCAGGTCAGTCGTGTCGTTCAGTCCTTCCTCAGGTCAGGGCTATTATCAGTCTCTCCTCATGTCAGTCTGTATTCAGTCCTTTCCTCAAGTCAGTCTGTTGTCAGGTTCTTCCTCAGGTCAGTCTGTCGTCAGTCTTCTCATGGTCAGTTGCTTCTGTCAGTCCTTCCTCGGTCCAGTCTGTCGTCAGTCCTTCCTCAGGTCATTCGGGGGCGTTTCAGTCTTTCCTCAGGTCAGTCTGTCGTGCAACCTCGCCTGGTCGCTGTTGTCAAGTTCCTCCCTCGTCGTCTGTACATCAGTCCTCCTCAGGTTCAGGTCCTATCCTCAGGTCAGTCTGTCGTCTAGTCTTTCCTCAGTCCAAGCCTTCCTCAGGTTCAGTCCTTCCTCAGTGTCACGTATTCCTGCTCGGTCCAGTCCTTCCGTCAGGTCATTTGTGTCAGTCTTCTCCTCGGTCATCCTCCTAGGTCAGTCCTTCCTCAGGTCAGCTCGTGTGCAGTCCTCTCAGTCTATAGTTTAGCTTGGTAATGTGGCCGTTGTACAGAGGGCTCATAATCCTGAACACACAAACCACAACACGTCAAAAGTGTTGGTCCATGTTTAATTGAGCTGAAATAAAAGTTCCCAGAATATGTTCCATACGCACAAATAAATTATTTCTCTCAAATGTGTTTACATCCTGTTAGTGAGCATTTTTCCTTTGTCAAGAGAATCCAGCCCCATGACAAGGCTGTGGCATATAACAGAAGCGAATGATTAAACAATATATGATCATTACATAGCGTGCACCTTGTTACTGAGGACTAATAAAAGGCCACTCTAAAATATACAGTTTTTTCAGAAACAAGGACACACCATGCCACAGGTCTCATGTGTGTAGGAACGTGGCATTGGCTTGCTGACTGCAGGACCATCCCACCAGGAGTTGTTGCCAGAGAATGAACATTAACTTTCTCTAACATAAGCCGCCATCACATGTCCATTTAGAGAATTTGGCATTGTGTCCAACTGGCTCACAACTGTAGACCATGTTTATGGCGTCGTTTTTACGAGCAGTTTGTTGATGTCAATGTTGTGAACAGAGTGCCCATGGTGCGGTGGGATTATGGTATTGGCAGGCATAAACTCGGACAATGAACACAATAGCATTTTATATGATCGCAATTTGAATGCACAGAAACCTTGATCAATCAAATTGTATTGGGTCACATACACATGGCTAGCAGATTTTTACTGTGAGTGTTAGCGAAATGCTTCTGAGGCCCATTGTGAGGTACATTTTATTAAAGGTGATCTTGACCAACATACAGTGCATTCAGAAAGTACTCAACCCCTTGACTTTTCCACATTTTGTTACATTACAGCCTTAGTTTAAAAATGTATTAAATGTTTTCCCCCCATATATATATCTACACACAATATCCCTATAATGATAAGAAAAAACAGTTTGTAGAAATTTTTGCAATTCAATACAAAAACAATAATTGAAATATCACATTAACGAGAATATTCTTACCCTTTACTCCAGTACTTTGTTTGAAACACCTTTGGCAGCGATTACAAGCTCGGTCTTCTTGGGTATGACGCTACAAGCTTGGCACACTGTATTTGGGGAGTTTCTCCCATCTTCTCTGCAGTCCTCTCAAGCCCTGTCAGGTTGGATGAAGAGAGTCACTGCACATCTATTTTCAGTGTTCTCTCAGAAGATGTTCCGATCGGTTTCAAGTCCGGGCCTGGCTGGGCACTCAAGGACATTTAAGAACATGTCTCGAAGCCCCTCCTCGTTGACGCGTTGTCTTGGCTGCTGTGTTTAGGATCCATTGTCCTGTTGGAAGTGAGACCGTCGCCCCAGTCTGAGGTCCTGAGCGCTCTGGAGACAGGTTTTCATCAAGGATTCTTGAACTTTGCGCCGTTCATTTTCCCTCGATCCTGACTAGTCTCCCAGTCCCTGCCGCTGAAAAACATCCCCGCGGCATATATGCTGCCCCATCCTGCTTCGCAAGTGGGATGGTGCCAGGTTTCTCAGATGTGGCACGTGACCACAAAGAGTCAATCTTGGTTTCATCAGACCAGAAAATATTTTTTCTCAGGTCTGAGTTCCTTTTACGTGCATAAAGGCTTGATTGGTGGAGTGCTGCAGAGAGTGTTGTCCTTCTGGAAGGTTCTCCCATCTGTCAGAGTAACCATCGTGTTCTTGGTCACCTCCCTGACCAAGGACCTTTCCCCCGATTGCTCAGTTCTGGCCGGGGCGCCAGCTCTAGAAGTGTCTTGGTGGTTCTAAACATTCTTTCATTTAAGAATGATGGGATGGCCCACTGTGTTCTACGGGGACATTCAATGCTGCAGATTTTTTTTGGTACCCTTCCCCAGATCTGTGCCTCGCCACAATCCTGTCTCTGAGCTCTACGGACAAATCCTAGGCTTGGTTTTTTGTCTGACATTCACTCTCAACTGTGGGACATTATATAGACAGGTGTGTGCCTTTCCAAATCACGTTCAATCAATTGAATTTACCACAGGTGGACTCCAATCAAGTTGTAGAAACATCTCAAGGATGATCAATTTCGAGTCTCATAGCAAAAGGAATATGCAAATAAGGTATTTCTGTTTTTAATTTGAATACCTTTCCAAAAAATTCTTAAAACCTGTTTTTGCTTTTCAATCTCATCGATGAGGGAAAAAAATAATAATTTGTATCAATTTTAGAACAAGGCTGTAATGTAACAAAATGTAGAAAAAGTCAAGGGGTCTGAATACTTTCCAAGTACACTGTATTATCTATCTGTATCCCAGTCATGTATATGTATACTGTATCTGTATCCCAGTCATGTTAAATCCATAGATTATGGTCTAACGGGTTCATTTCAATTGACTGATTTCCTCATATGAACTTTAACTCAGTAAAATCTTTGAAATTGTGGCATGTGAATAATTTATGTGGATTATAAATTTGTAGCGGTGGATACATTTTTAGTAAAGGAAAAATAAAGTCTGAAATTTAAAAGTGGAAAATACAAACTATGGATGMCTTTTAAACCTCAMATACACTAAACGTTTAAAAATTGACGCAGTGAGCAAATGAAGTGTTTGCATAGTAACGGTCAGTGTATTAGGTCAGTCCTTTGCTGTCACTGTCCCTCTATAGCGTGTCCTATTGTCCTCAGTGTTCTAGATGTTGACTATTATGATCTGCAGTGTATTGTGTTACCACAGGACCCATAGAACTCAGCTCAGCAACAACAATACACTTGTAGAAGCTTCAACACACACGCACGCACGCACGCACACATAGACAGAAGCTTCAACACAACACACACACACACGACGCACGCTACACATGAGACAGAAGCTTCACTGCAGCATCAATGGGGGCATTGGCATACAGTCTAGTCAGCATGGTACAGAGAGACAGTGGCTCATCAGATAGAGAGTGGTCCACATACTACACTAGCTATCTAACTGACCCCACACCGCCCCATACTACACTAGCTAGCCTGACCCCCACACCCTGCCCCATACTACACTAGCTATCTAACCTGACCCCACACCCTGCCCATACTACAGCCTAGCTTATCTAGGCTGACCCCTTGCCCCGCCCCATACTAATAGCTAAGCCTGACCCATGCCCCGCCCCATACTACACTAGCTAGCCTGAACCCCCATGCCCCCCCATACTACATCAGCTAGCTAGCCTGACCCCCACACCCTGCCCATACTAACCTAGCTAGCCTGACCCCATGCCCGCCCATACTACACAGCTAGCTAGCCTGACCCCACACGCCCTGCACAACTACACTAGCTAGCCTGACCCCATGCCCCGCCCCATATACTAACACTAGCTACCTGACCCCCATTGCCCCGCCCCACATCCACCCAGCATGATGATAAAGAGCGAGTATAAATACCAGAGTACCTACCCAGCATGACTGATAAAGGATGATATAATAACCAAGAGTATCCTACCCAGCATGACTGATAAAGAGGAGTATAAATAACCATAGTATCTGCCAGCAATGAACGATAAGAGAGTATAAATAACCAGAGTATCACACCCAGCATGACTGATAAAGAGAAGTATAAATAACCAGAAGTACCTACCCAGCATGACTGATAAAGAGAGTATAAGATAACCAGAGTTCCTACCAGCATGACTGATAAAGAGGGAGTATAAATAACCATAGTATCCTGCCCAGCATGACTGTAAAGAGGAGTATAAATAACCAGAGTATCCACCCAGCATGACTGATAAAGAAGAGTATAAATAACCAGAGTATCCTGCCCAGCAATTGACTGATAAAGAGGAGTATTAAATAACCAGCAGTATCCTAACCAGCATGACTTGATAAAAGAGGAGTAATAAATAACCAGAGTATCCTATCCCAGCATGACTGATAAAAGAGGAGTATAATAATAACCAGAGTATCATCCCAGCATGACTGATAAAGAGGAGTATAAATAACCAGAGTATCCTACCAGCAATGAGTGAAGAACGAGGAGGGAGTATAAATAACCATAGTATCTACCAGCATGACTGATAAAGAGGAGTAAAATAACCAGAAGTATCCTACCCAGCAATGATTGATAACGAGGAGGAGTATAAATAACCATAGTATCATACCCAGCATGACTGAAAATGGACCATGGATTGCAGGAAAGCGGCCTCCAGTTCGCTATTCTGGTGCTTACAGTGTTTTATCCCCTGCCCTCATCCTGCACAATACCCGCCCAGTGACCCCTAGCTCCATATCCAGCCCTGTGACCCCTAGCTCCATACCCAGCCCTGTGACCCTAGCCATCCATACCCAGCCCTGTGACCCCTAGCTCCATACCCAGCCCAGTGACCCCTAGCTCGCATCCCAGCCCTGTGACCCCTAACTCCATACCCAGCCCTGTGACCCCTACTCCATATCCCAGCCCAGTGATCCCTAACTCCAGTACCCAGCCTGTGACCCCTAGCTCCATACCCAGCCCAGTGACCCCTAGCTCCATAACCCATGCCCTGTGACCCCTAGTCCATATCCAGCCCTGTGACCTCCTACTTCAAACCCAGCCCTGTGACCCCTAGCTCCAATACCCAGCCGCTTGACCCCTAGCTCCAGTTACCCCTAACTCCACACCCAGCCCTGGTGCACCCCTAGCTCCATAACCCAGCCCTGGTGGACCCTAACTCCATACCCAGCCCTGTGACCCCTAGCTCCACACCCAGCCCTGTGACCCCTAACCATAACCCAGCCCTGTGACCCTAGCTCCACACCCAGCCCAGTGACCCCTAGCTCCATACCCAGCCCTGACCCTAGTCCTGTGGACCCAATCCATACCAGCCTGTGACCCTAGCTCACACCCAGCCAGTGACCCCTAGCCCCGTACCAGCACTGGACCCCTAACTTCCATACCCAGCCCAGTGACCCCAACTGTTACCCAGCCCCTGTGACCACCTGCTCATACAGCCAGTGACCCCTACCTCCTACCCAGCCCGGACCCCTAACTCCGTACCCAGCCCAGTGCCCCTAGCTCCATACCCAGCCCAGTGACCCCTAGCTCCATACCCAGAACCCTGACCCCCTACTCATAACCCCTAGCTGTGACCCCTAACTCCATACCCCCAGCCTGTTGACCTCCTAGCTCCCATACCCAGCCTGTGACCCCTACGCTCCTACCCAGCCCTGTGACCCCTAGCTCCTACCCAGCCCTGTGACCCCTAGCTCCATACCCAGCCCCTGTGGACCCTAGCTCCATACCCAGCCTGTGGACCCTAGACTAAGTCCAGCTCATAACCCAGCCCCTGTGACCCCTAGCTCCATAACAGCCCTGTGAACCCTAGCTCCATACCCAGCCCTGTGAACCCTAGCTCCATATCCAGCCCTGTGACCCCTAGCTCCATACCCAGCCTGTGAACCCTAGCTCCATATCCCTGCCCGTGACCCCCTAGCTCCCATACCCCAGCCAGTGACCCCTAACTCCATACCCAGCCCTGTGACCCCTAGCTCCATACCCAGGCCCTGTGACCCCCTAACTCCACACCCAGCCCTGTGACCCCTAGCCCAGTTACCCAGCCCTGTGACCCCTATCTCCACACCCAGCCCCTGTGGACTCTAGCTCCGTACCCTGACCTGTCGACCCCTAGCTCCATACCCAGCCCTGTGACCCCTAGCTCATACCCAGCCCTGTCGACCCCTAGCTCCAATACCCAGCCCTGTGACCCCTAGCTCCGTACCCAGCCCAGTGACCCTAACTCCACACCAGCCCTGTGGACCCCTAGCTCCAAACCCGGCCTGTGACCCCTAACTCCACCCGCCCTGTGACCCCTAGCCCCGTAGCCCAGCCCAGTGGCTCCTTACTCCACACCCAAGCCCTGTGCCCCTACCGAACCGTACTCCAGCCTCTGTGACCCAACGCCAATACCCCAACCCTTGTGACCCCCGTAGCCCCGTACCACCCCAGTGGCCCTTAACCTCCACAACCAGCCCCAGTGGCTATTGTAAAGTATTTCTGTGGTCAATGAAGCAGGATATTGACAATCAGTATTCATAATTCAGTCAGTCCATGGTGTCAGGTGACTGGGTTAGTTTCCACTGCTGTGGAAACATACACACAACACACCACACCACACACACAACACACACACACACACACACACACACACACACACACACCACACACACACACAACACACACACACACTACCACACACACATACACACACACATGACACACACACACACACACAGCACACACCACACCAACACAACCACAGCCACACAAGCGGAGAGATACTTATCTCTCCCCTTCCTTCTCTCTCTCTTTCCTCTCTCCCCCTTCACCCTCCCCCTCTCCTCTCTGGCTCTCCCTCCCCTCTCTCTCTCAATTCAATTCCATCCATTTAAAGCTTTATTGCATGGAAACACAAATGTTTACATTGCCAAGCAAGTGAAATAGATAATAAATAAAAGTGAAAATAAACAAGAAAATGAGAGACAAACATTACACTCACAGAAGTTTATTTTATTAAACTTTATTAAACTTGGCAAGTCAGTTAAGAACAAGTCAGACAAATCCTTATTTAGAATGACGGCCTACCCCGGGCCAACCAACTCCGCCTACCCGGCCAGCCCTCAACCCGGCCTAACCCGGGCCAAGCCCTAACCCGCTACCCCTAAGCCCGGCCAACGTTGGCCAATTATGCGTTTCTATATCGGGACTCCAATCACGGCCGGTTGGATTCAGCCTGGAATCGAACCAGGGGTCTGTAAATGACGCTTATAGACTGAGATGCAGAGCCATTAGGCCGCTGTTGCACTCGGGAGAATAAAGATATTTCAAATGTCTATTATGTCTATGTACAGTGTTAATGATGTGCAAATAGTTAAAGTCCAAAAGGGAAAATAAATAAAGACTAACAATATGGGTTGTATTTACAATGGTGTTTTGTTCTTTCACTGGTTGACCTTTTCTTGTGGCAACAGGTCACAAAATCTTGCTGCTGTGATGGCACAACTGTGTTTTTTCTTTACCCAGTATATATGGGACTTAATCAAAAATTGTAATTGTTTTCAAAATTCTTTGTGGTCTGTGTAACTGAGGGAAATATGGGTCTTCTAATATGGCATACATTTGGCAGGAGGTTAGGAAGTGCAGCTCAGTTTCCACCTCATTGTGTGGGCAGTGTGCACATAGCCTGTTTCTCTTGAGGCCAGGTCTGCCTACAGGCGGCCTTTCTCAATAGCAAGGCTGCTCACTGAGTCTGTACATAGTCAAAAGTTTGGGGTCAGTCACACTGGTCAGGTATTCTGCCACTGCTGTACTCTCCTGTTTAGGGCCAAATAGCATTCAGTTTGCTCAGTTTTTGGTAAAATTCATTTCCAATGTGTCATAGTCATTATCTTTTGTTTTCTCATGATTGGTTGTGGGTCAATTGTGTTGCTGTCTGGGCTCTGTGGGGTCTGTTGTGTTTGTGAACAGAGCCCCAGGACCAGCTTGCTTAGGGGACTCTTCTCCCAGGTTCATCTCTCTGTAGGTGATGGCTTTGTATGGAAGGTTTGGCGAATCACCCTCCTTCAGGTGGTTGTAGAATTAACGTCTCTTTTTCTTGGATTTGGATAATTAGCGGGTATCGGCCTAATTCTGCTCTGCAATATCGCAAGGCTCAATTTGGTGTTTGTCCCATCTTTTGATATTCTTGCTTGGTGAGCGGACCCCATACCTCACAACCATAAAGGAGCAATGGTTCTATATACTGATTCAAGTATTTTTTTAGCCAGATCCTAATTGGTTTGTCAAATGTTCCTTTTGATGGCATAGATGGTCCTTCTGCCTTGTTCTTCAGATCGTTCACAGCTTCGTGGAAGTACCTGTGGCGCTGATGTTGTTTGTCAATTAGGGTGTGCAGGGTGAATAACGTGGTTCGTCGTATGGTAATTTGGTAAAAAGCCTTTTGACATTTGCTCAGTACAATTGTTTTCACTGAGGAAATGTACGAGTCTGCTGCTAAATGATAATCAGAGGATTTTCCAAAGGTTGCTGTTGATGCTAATGCTAAATGATAATGCGTCTCTGTGTCTCTGTGTCTCTGTGTCTTCTGTCGTCTCTGTGCCTCCTTCTGTCTCTCTGTCTCTCTGTCTCTCTGTCCTCTGTCTCTCTGTCTCTCTGTCTCTTCTGTCTCTCTGTCTCTCTCTCTCTTCCTCTCTTCCCTCTCTCTCTCTCTCTCTCTCTCTCTCTCTCTCTCTCTCTCTCTCTCTCTCTCTCTCTCTCTCTCTCTCTCTCTCTCATCTCTCTCTCTCTCTCTCTCTTCTCTCTCTCTCTCTCTTTCTCCTCTCTCTCTCTCTCGTCTCTCTCTCTCTTCTCTCCTCTCTCTCTACTCTCATCTCTCTCTCTCTCTCTCTCTCTTTCTCTCTCTCTCTCTCTCTTCTCTCTCTCTCTCCTCTCTCTCTCTCTCTCTCTCTCTCTCTCTTCTCTCTCTCTCTCTCATCTCTCTCTCCTCTCTCTCTTCTCGCTCTCTCTCTCTCTAGGCGGGAGGTGGATCGGAGAGAAGTATCGGCGAAACTGCCGTTCTCCCCGAGCTGTCTCTTATGATCCGTGAAGGCTGAGGGAGTGGTCTTAACAATGTCACACACAGGTCTGACGCGCTCAATAGTATGCCAGGGGTTAGGGTCAGGGGTTAGGGGCCAGATCAAAGAGAGTATGTGATCCTATATCGCTACCATCTAACCCTAGTGGTTAGAATCACATCGAGTGCGTTAGAATCACATTAGTGGTTAGAAGGACTTCCGATAGTGACCAACAAAGAGGACCAATGCGCAACTACAGGAGAGGCACGGCACAGAGGACTACCGCCCCCAAGGGGGAAAAAGGGAGAGAGGTAAAGGAAAAAAGGAAAAAAAAAAAAAAAAAGAAAAAGAAAAAAAAAAAGAAGAAAAAAAAAAAGAAAAAAGGCGAGAAGAGGGGAGGAGGGGAAAAAAAAAGAAAAAGGGACAGTGTCACCTTGTAAACCCTTCCAGGTGTCTGATCCACTTGAGTGAAAGAGAACAGCACCTTGGTAACACTCCAGGTGGTTGATCACACTGAGAAACAGAGCAGGCGTCACCTTGGGTACACTCCAGGTGTCCTGAATCCACTGAGAAGAGAGACAGTCACCTTGGTAACACACCCCAGGTGTCTGATTTTTTTCCACTGAGGAAAGAGACAGTCACCTTGGTAAACGACTCCAGCGTGTCTTGATCACTGAGAAAGCGGACCAGAAGAAAAACATGACAACCAGGTGACTCAGTAGTAGAGGTCATGCTACAGATTTATGTCACAAGTTGTGATTTTCAATCAAACTTCCATTTAGACTCTTGATGATGTTAGAAGTTTACAAACACACACCTGTCTCTCTGCTTTAATAGGAAGTARCCCTGTCTCTCTCTGCTTTAATAGGAAGTAACCCTGGTCTCTCTGTTGTCCAATAGGCAGTAACCCTGTCCCTCTCTGCTCCAATTAGAAGTAACTCTATCTCTCTGTTGTCCAATAGGAAGCCAGCGGACCTCCATAACCTAGCCCCAGGGACCCATCCTCCCTTCCTGACATTTAATGGAGAGGTGAAGACAGACATCAACAAGATCGAAGAGTTCCTGGAGGATGTACTGGCTCCACCCAAGTAAGGATACGGTATCACGCTGTATTAATACAACACCACAACATCACACGTCTTCCTAGGAGTACGTCCTCTCTCCAGCCAACTACGCCATCTTGTACACAGGCAGCTCTCCAACCATAATGTGTATCACACAGAAMTCCTCTGCACCGTTCGGCTTCATATGCATCACCCAAAGTAGTGTCAGTACAAGTCCTGATCCAGCCCACTCGATTATATCCACTGAATACAGCTCAATAGATGATACTGTGACCCCAGATGTTTCCCACTGTCTCTGTGTCTGACTGTTGTATCTTAGTATCTCAGTATTCCTGTATCTGACTGTGTCTCTGTGTCTTCCTCTTGCAGGTACCCTAAGTTGGCAGCCAAGCAGAGAGAGTCCAACACAGCTGGAAACAACATCTTTGCCAAGTTCTCAGCGTACATCAAGAATACCAAACCTGAAGCTAATGGAGGTAGGACACATAGCCTGACCCCTGACCCCTACCCTTAACTCTAACCCCTAGAACACCAAGTTAATGGAGGTAGGACACATAGCCTGACCCCTGACCCCTACCCTTAACTCTAACCCCTAGAACACCAAACTAATGGAGGTAGGACACATAGCCTGACCCCTGACCCCTACCCTTAACCCTAACCCCTAGAACACCAAGCTAATGGAGGTAGGACACATAGCCTGACATAAGCCTTGACTATACCTTTCAACCCTAACCCCTAAACACCAAGTAACGCCTTTGGATATTTGACCTGGTAGGGGGTTAGGGTTAAGACACATAAGCCTGAAGACGCCCTGGAAGCGTCCCGGGGCTATGTGTCCTACTCATTTTTGGTGTTCTAGGGGTTAGGTTTAACGGCTACATGGTGGTCAGAACCGCTGGGGATCAAGGCTTGTGTCCTAACCTATTGTTTCGTGATGGATTCTAACAGGGGGTCCGGTTCAAGGTGGGATGGGGCGGTTAAAGGAACTAATTTTGGAGGATTAGTCGAGACATACCATAGCGCTGTGAAGTTAGGAGGGTGGGGTTGGGGAGCGCTGTTCTAAGGTGGTTCCTTAACCTAACTCTACCTCTGTTAAGAAACGATCACCGAAAAGGGTTAGCAGTTAAGGAGTAAGGAAGGGCTATCAGATGGAAGGGGTTATGATGCGGCATGGGGACTACATTGATGCTTCTGACCCACCGACCCCCCCTACCCTTAACGTCTACCCAGTAGAACAGGAACGAGTCCGTCAACATATACAGAAAATGGCCGAGATCAGGCAAGGAAGCACCAAGCCTATGGAGTAGTTGACACATAGCGCTCGTATGACGTGTTCCTGACCTCGCTACCTGCTGAACCTCTAAATTACCCTCTAGAAAAACGCGAAATGCTAATGAGAAGGAGTCAGGTGCATGGTGTGTACACATCAGCCATGACCCACTCTATGATCCCACGGCTTAGGCCGGGTCTATACTCTAACCCCTGAAGGGAAACATTTTTAGGTTCACAAACTAAGGGGAAGGGGGTCCCAGTGAGGTGGAACAACGACTGCTATGCGTGCTTCGACCCTACTAGTACCTCCTACCGCTTTTGGGATGAGCTCTAGGGGTTGACTGGGTTATAAAAGCGGACTAGCCCAAGGTTACAGAGCTATTGACATGGTCCCTAACCTCCCATTAGCTTGGTGAAGCTAATGGAGGTAGGTTCACACATAGCCTGATCACCTACGGTACCGGGCTTTTAAGACGGGGCCAACTTCCCAAAATAAAGGCAGGTAGAGCAGGTGCACAGCGCGTCAGGGCGCTCATGTGTCACTACATGGAGGTAAGGACACATAGCCTGACCCTGGACCCTACCTTAACCTACCCTACGAACACTCTTAGCTTTATGGGTGTAAGCTAAGATGGGTTGGAGGGTGACAAGCGAGTTATGGGCGCTTGACCAAGGGGTCAGGCGTCCAGGCTATGTGTGCAAACCTCTCATCCCCTTCATACTACTTTGCGTCGTTCTAGGGGTTAGAAGGTTAAAGGGAGCTACGCGGAGGAGACCAAGGCGAATAAAACTAAGAATGCTATGTGGTTCCTTGGAACCTCTTAGGTGTCGCGTTTTGGGTTTTAGGCTTAGGATCGACATATGCGCCTTTGCGTGAACCTGCGCCAAAGGGTGACCCTGTTACGGCATTTCGCTTTTTGACTAATCCTCGCTTTCGGTGACTCTCAGGGAAGAACAGAGGCCCAACATTGGAATACTGGACTAAAGAAGCGCGGGCAACGTGGGAACAATCTTGGGGTCACAGTAATCAATCTATTGGGCTTAATGATTCCGAGCTAGCTGGCTGAGTTTGAAGATGCTGAAGTGGGTGTTGGTAGTTAGGTGGTTGGGACAAGCTTTTAGGTTGGTTATTGGTGGCTGGGGCGTGGATGGATCCTTCTTTTGGGTACGTTGGCCCTTTAACTCCTATTATCTCTTTCCTTTATGGTTTGGGAGTTGAACGGGCGTTTGGAGGGGTGCGTGGGGGTTTTTGCGGGCTAAGCTGGTGTGTATTTTACATCATCCATAGAATCTAAATGGAAGTGGTATGGTGTGATAGAAATCCGAACACTTAGTACATAAACCTCTAGATGCTGTTACTCTGCGTCACTCGGTTTCATGTCTGTCTTTCCCTCAGAGGTCCATGGAGCACCCCTGCGAAACGGTGAACAAAGGTGACTGTCTCCTTTCCTCAGTTCGGATCAGATAACCGGGGGATGTAATCTTACCGACCACCCCTAGAAGCAAGGTCACCACTGTCTCTTTTCCCAGTGATTCAGAACACCATGGGAGTGTTACCCAAGGTACACCTGTCTCCTATTCCTCATAGGTGGAAATGGCAAACCACTAGGACTCGGGAAGTCGTTAACGTTGAAGCACTATCATGCTCCCTGTCTACTCTCCGCAGTGGTTAATTCAAAGACTTTTACCCTGGGAAGTGTTTACTCAACAAAAAGGTTAAGAACAACTGGTCTCTTTTCTCAAAGAATGGATCAGCACCATGGGAGTGTCTACCTAAAGGTGACTGTCTCTTTCCTCAGTGGAGTCGAGAGGTACCAGGAGCTGGAAGTGTTTACCACACAGTTGACACTGGTCCCTTTCCCCTCTTATGGCCGTGTCCTCTGTAGGCGTGTCTCTCGTTGGCCTCATATGAGGACTCGCTTCTCTTACCTGGCTGTTAATCTTACCCTAATCTGCTCGTGTAGTATCATACACCCAAACGCTTACATGTAGGATCTAGTGGATTTAAACCAACTAGGCTTAAGGTAGCGATTAATATGTCACCTAGTACCTCTTTGACGTTTCTTCTATCCTTTCTTGGGTAACGCGGTGGTGACACTGAGATGCTTGCTGGAATTCAGCCCTGGGATGGGGGCGAGAGGGAGGGGGGGGGGGGGGAGGCGAGGGGGTGTGTTGTAGCTTGGGATGTGGGGTGTTCAGTGTGTTGTTATGGTTTTGGACTTTTGTTGTAGGAGGTTGGTGAGTGGGGCGGCTTATGATAGATTTGACCATTGGTCTGGATTTGCCCCGTTTTCATTCTTTATGTTGAGTTAGGTCGTAGCGAATTTACACAGGGAAAATTGAGTTGCCTCTGCGAGGTTGGATCGTAAAATTCTTCAGCGAGCTCCATTTACACACTGCGGCGGTTGTTTTCCCACATAGCATCAACCTTCCCGGCGATGACCTGGCGCCAGAAGTCACCACAGCGGGTCTTGGGCTGCTGTCCCCGACCCCACGAGCCACAGACAGCCACACAATTAACCCAATCCATGAGAAACCAAAAGAACTTTGAACATTGGAAGAAATTTAACCAATCACTGAGCAAAACTAGAAAGCTATTTGGCCCTAACAGAGAGTACACCAGTGCAAAAATGACGCAGATGTGATGACGCCAAAACTTAAGGAAAGCTTTGCCTATGTACAGACTAGTGAGTATCGCCTTGCTATTGAGAAAGGCATCCGTAAGGCAGACCTGGCTCTCAAGAGAGACAGGCTATGTGACACTTGCCGCACACTAATGGAGGTGGAAACTGAGCTGCACTTTCCTACCTCCTGCCAAAATGTATGACATATTAGAGACCCATATTTCCCTCAGATTACACAGACACAAAGAATTTGAAAACAATTAACAATTTTGATTAAGTCCCCATAATATAACCTGGGTGAAAAAAAAACAACAAGTGTGCATCACAGCAGCTAAAGATTTGTGACTGAGTTTTGCACAGAAAAGGTTCCAAACGTGAAGAAACAACACCCTTGGGGGTATAATTACACCCATTCTTTATTTTTTATTTTTCCTTTTTTTGTTACTTTAACTAATTGCACATATTAACACAACTGTAAACATAGAACCATATAGGAACATTTGAAATATCTTTATTCTCTCGAAGTGGCATAGCGGCCCTAAAGGACCTGGCATCTCAGGTGACTATAAAGCGTATTACAGACCCTGTGTCGATTCCAGGCTGAATCACAACTCGGTCCGTGAATTCGGGGAGTTCCCATATAGAACACGCAATGAATTGGGCCCACAACGTTGGCCGGGTTAGAGGTGCCGATATGGCTTTTGGCCAGGCGGGTAGGCGGGTTAGGGGCTTGGGCCCGGGTAAGGGCCGGGGTTT
>NW_019946470.1:57710-67701 GCF_002910315.2 Salvelinus sp. IW2-2015 | reverse complement strand
TGTTAGACTGCCTTTGTTTTTGATAGTGTTGTTAAGGAGAGGTAAAAGAGCCTGTAGGACCTGCTAGTGATAGTAGAACGAGAAGTAAGAAAACTAGGGCCTGTAGGACCTGCCTTGTTGATAGTGTTGTTAAGAAGGTAGAAACTAGGCCTGTAGGACCTGCCTGTTGTGATAGTGTTGTTAAAGAGGTAGAACTAGGGTCTGTAGGACCTGCCTTGTTGATAGTGTTGTTAAGAAGGTAGAGCATCGCTTATTATAGACAGACTTCTCCCATCTTAGCTGCTACTGCATCAATATGTTTTGACCATGACAGTTTACAATCTAGGGTTAATCCAAGCAGTTTAGTCATCTCATTTGCTCAATTTCCACATAATTTATTACAAAGATTTATTTGAGTGTTTTGTTCCAAATACAATGCTTTTACATTTAGAAATATTTAGGGCTAACTTATTCCTTGCCACCCACTCTGAAACTAACTGCAGCTCTTTGTTAAGTGTTGCAGTCATTTCAGTCTCTGTAGTAGCTGACGTGTGTAGTGTTGAGTCATCTGTATACATAGACACTCTGGCTTTACTCAGTCAGCGTGTCATTAGTAAAAATTGAAAAAGTAATGGGCCTAGACAGCTACCCTGGGGAACTCCTGATTCTACCTGGATTATGTTGGAGAGGCTTCCATTAAAGAACACCYTCTGTGTTCTGTTAGACAGGTAACTCTTTATCCACATTATAGCAGGGGGTGTAAAGCCATAACATATACATTTTGCCAGCAGCAGACTATGATCGATAATGTCAAAAGCTGCACTGAAGTCTAACAAGACAGCCCCCACAATAATTTAATCATCAATTTCTCTCAGCCAATCATCAGTCATTTGTGTAATTTCTGTGCTTGTTGAGTGTCCTTCCCTATAAGCATGCTGAAATTCTGTAGGTCTTTGTAGTTCTGTCCTTGAGCTTTTCTTGTCTATTAATATTCTGTATTATGTCATGTTTCATGTTTTGTGTGGATCCCAGGAAGAGTAGCTGCTGCTTTTACAACAGCTAATGGGGATCCTGATAAAATACCAAATACTTTTAGCGGTGTCCTGCTTCAGAGAGCAAAGCACACCACAAGTTGAGCCCTGAGCCACGTGACTCAAAGAGCCCACTTCCTCTGGGAGACAGAAACACCAAAAAATCCAAACAATTCCACTTCTCGAAATTCCGCCATCTACTGGACTGGAATGTGTAGTCAATCACAGCTTCCAGACTAAATTAATAAAGAAACAAACACTAAGAATAACTAAACCCTCCTACCTAATCCTGTACTACTAAGAACATTAAAAAGAGCCTTACTGACTTCTAACAAACCCTCACCCCCAAATCTCTTCCAACCCCCCCATCCCCGTCCAACCTCAATAACCCTACACATCAATCTCWTCCACATACCGGTACTTACAACAATACATCAACACATGCCTCATTGTGTCATCCACCACTCTGTACACAAACCATTCACATGCAACCRGATGTAATGATGAGTTCAATGTCAAAGGCATATCTGAGCAAACACCCACCTCTTCCTTCMTAATCGGACCTTTAAATCTTTCTTTGGAGGGCATATAAATGTCGGCCCTTGGGCTTGCTGTCCCACCTYTTCTGCCACACTCCCGGTGATACTGTCTGAACTATCTTGACTGTGTAGAAAATCAAATCAAGTCAGGGTTCCCCAAATGTATGCATATTTAAATCAATATATAGTTCATAAACTAGTCCTGTAAATGTAAGACCTTTTTACAGTTAGTTTAGTGTCTGTAGTTTCGCTGTTAAGGAGCCATTTTGAAAAACCAACCACTTTAGGCTGCCATTGACATCCATGTTGTTTCATGCCATGTCACATAGTTCTAATGCAGTATTAACCTGTATAATCTACTACTGCAGAGTCCTGTACCTGTATTGATCTACTACTCTAGAGCCTTACTGTATTGCATCTACTACTGCTTGAGTCCTGTACCTGTATTGATCTACTACTACTAGAGTTCCTGAAGCTGTATATTCTACTATGCAAGAGTCCTGTACCTGTATTGATCTAACTGCTAATCGGTAGCGATGAATACTGTACTGACTGATCTGTTACGCTGTCTAAGAGCTGATCATAACTAGCTTGTCATATGAACTCAAATCTTAGAGTCCATACCTGTATTGATCTACTCTGCTAGAGTCCTTCAACTCTGTATTAAATTTACATCTGCTTAGAGTCCTGTACCTTATTGATCTACTACGCAGTAGTCCTGTACCCTGAATTGATCTACTACGCGAGAGTCTGTACCTGAATCTACACTGCGGATCCTGTACGTATGACTACTACTACTAGAGTCCAGCTGTTATCACTCGCAGTCTGTCTATTGATCTTACTACTACTAGAGTCCTGAGTACGAATATGATCTACATATCTACTAGAAGTCCATGTTAGCTGGATATTGACATCTTACTACTACTAGAGTCCTGTAGCTGCATAATCTACTACTGCTAAGACGTCCGTGTACTTATGATCTACTACTGCATAGAACCCTGTACCTGTATCTGCCCAATCTATAACTGGCTAGAGTCTGTACTGTATTGATCTACACTACAGAGTCGAGCTTACTCTCAGCTAACTTACTCTAGACTTGTACACTGTTAGTTGATTCTAACTACTACTATGATCCTGTACACTTACTGACTACTACTCTTAGAGTCCTAGTACTGATGATCTAACGTACTTACTAGAAGTCCTGTAGCTGTACATGATCACTTTACTTACTACTAGAGTCTTGTACTTGTATTCAATCTGACTACTACTAGAGTCCTGGTAGCTGTATCCTCATCTTACTACATGCTAGAGTCCTGTAGCTGATTATCTACTACTGCTAGAGTCCTACTACCTGTATTATCACTACTGCTAGAGTCCTGTACCTGATTGATCTACTACTGCTAGAGTCCTGATACCTGTATTTGTCTATACTGCTAGAGTCCTGTACCTGTATTGATCTACTACTCTAGAGTCCTGTACCTGTATTGATCTACTACTCTAGAGTCCTGTACCTGTATTGATCTACTACTACTAGAGTCCTGTAGCTGTATTGATCTATACTAGGCCTAGCTGTATCATCTACTACTGGAGCGTAGCATTGATCTACTCGCTTTAGAGTGCCTTACTGGATTGATCTACTACGGCTAGAAGTCCTGTACCTGTATTGATCTACTACTGCTAGATCCTGTACTGTATTGATCTACTACTCACTAGAGTCCTGTAGCCTGTATTGATACTACTACTGCTAGAATCCATCCTACCATGTATTGATCTACTAACTGCTTAGATACCCTGTAACCCTGTATAGATCACTACTACTAAGTCCTGCTAGCCTGTATTGATTCTACATACTACTAGAAGTCCCTGTACCATGCTATTGACTACTACTGCATAGTCCTGCTTACCTGTATTGACTTACTACTACTAGCAGGACCTGTTACCGCGATTGATCTACTACTACTAGAGTCCTGTAGCTGTAATTGATCCTCACTTACTGTCTAGCAGTCCTGTAGCTGTATTGATCTACTACTGCTAGAGTCTCTTTGCTCTACCTGTATTGATCTACTACTGCTAGATCCTGTACCTGTATTGATCTAACTACTGCTAGAGTCCTGTACCTGTATTGATCTACTACTACTAGATCCTGTACCTGTATTGATCTACTACTACTAGAGTCCTGACTGTATGTGAATCTACTACTACTAGAGAGTCCTGTAGCTTAAGTTGATCTACTACTACTAGATCCGTAGCTGTATTCATCTACACTGCTAGAGTCCTTGTAGCCTGATTGATCTACTACTGCTTAGAAGTCCTGTAGCTGTATTACAATTCCTAGCTACTGCGTAGTAGTCCTGTAGATGTATTGGTTCTACTACTGCTAGAGTCCTGTTTACCTGTATTCTCTACTACTGCTAGAGTCCCTGTTACTGTATTGATCTACTACTGCTAGAGTCCTGTAGCTGTATTGATCTACACTGCTAGAGTCCTGTAGCTGTATTGATCTACTACGCTAGAGTCCTGTAGCTATTGTCTACATTCACGATCGACCTACCCGTGAACTCTCAGCAGAATCCTGTAACCTTGAATTTACTGACTATACTGAGAGTCCTCGTTACCTGAACTCACCTTGACTCTACTACTACCTAGAGGTCCTGTAACGCTATATTGATCTACTACACTATACGGAGTCCTGCTAGCTCGGATATCATACTAATCTAAGCTTAAGTCCTCTGGTTTGAGATTCATACTACCTGCCTAGAATCCTGTAGCTGTAAATTGATTACGACTGCATAGAGTCCATCTACAGACCTGCCTATTGACTTATATGCACTCAACCTACTCTAGATCCCTAACCTAGAACGCTCTCCTACCGTACCTGTATTGATCTACTACTGCTAGCAGTCCTGTACCTGTATTGATCTACTACTGCTAGAGTCCGTGTACCTGTATTGCTACTTCAACACCTAGAGTCCCATGTACGCTAGTATTGATCATACTTACTACTAGAGCGTCCTACCATGTGTAGCCTGTTATATTGACTCTAGCTACTACTTAGAGTCTGCATACCTGTATTGATCCTACTACTGTAAGATCCATTGTACGCTGTATTGACTAACTACTAGACCTGTAGACGATGATTCCACTACTGCAAGCCTGTATACCTGTATTGATCTACTACTGCTAGAGTCCTGTACCTGTAATTGATACTACTACTGCTAGAGTCCAATAGCTACCCCGTAATGTAGTGATCTACCTACTAGCTGAGTCCTGACCGTATTGATGCGTGACTATTAAGTTCACTGACCTAATCTACTACTACGTAGAGTCCTGTAGCATGTATTCATCTACTTTACTGCTAGAGTAGTGTACCTGGTATTGATCTACTACTTGCTAGAGTCCTGTTACCTGTATTGATTACTACTGCTAGATCCTGTACTGTATGAATATACCAGCTGCTAAAGCTCGTAAACTGATAAGTCAATCTCCACTACTGCTATACAATGACCCTGTAGCATATTAGTCTGATTCTACTACTCTAAGTCCTGTAGCGGCTAGTTGAAATCATACTAACTGCAATTAGTCCAGTGCCCTGTGTACCCTGTATTAGCCCTCGATCTACATACACTACGAGTTCCTGTATCTGAGTCCTACTAGCAGGTCTGGTAGCTATTGCTACTACTGCTGTCATGTCTATGACTCTGTACTAGCATAGAGTCCTGTAACCTTATATTGATTCTACTACAGCCTAGAGTCCTGTTACTCCTGTATTGGATCACTCCTGTCTAGACCTGTAGCTGTATTGATCTAACAGCTAACTAGTCCGATAGCTGTATTATCTACTTACTGCTACGAGTCCTGTACCTGTAATTTGAGGATCCATCAATACGACGACTAGGATCCTGTAGCTGTATTGATGCTATACTTTAAAGCTAGATGTCCCTTACCTGTATTGAGTCTAACTAACGATACTAGAGTCCTTCCCTAGCACTTAATGCTTATCTGACTACTACTCAACTTACGATATAGCCAGTCTGGCATGTTAGTCACTGCTATAGTATCTACTACTGCTAGAGTCCTGTACCTGTAATGTGAATCTACTACTGCTAGACTACTGTGACCTGTATTGTATCTACTAACTGACTAGAGTCCTTACCTGTATTGATCTAACTACTACTAGAGTCCTGTAGCTGTATTGCTTCCTACTAACTGCTAGAGTCCGTAACAATGTAGTTTGATTACAACTAAGCTAGAGTCCTGTAGCTGCTATTGATGCGTAACTAACTGCTAGATCCGTAAGCTGTATCTAATTGCAATCTACTAACTATCCTAGAGTCCTGACCTGTATCTTGATCTACTACTAGCCTAGCAAGTCCTGCTTATTGATCTACTACTGCTAGAGTTCCTGTACTGTATTGATTCTAACTACTGCTAGAGTCCTGTACCTGTATTGCCTATCTAGACTGTTGAGTCAAAGTCCGTAGCTGTATTGAATCTGACTACTGCTAGAAGTCCTGTACCTGCTATTGATCATACTACAGCTAGAGAGTCCTGTAACCTGTAACGAGCTAAAAATAAACAGACATTCGAATATCCCTGTTGAGGATGTGCGAAGTATTAATTACACTTTGGACTGGGCACTCAATACACCCAGCACTACAGAAGATCACAGAGCCTCCATTCCACAACTCAGTTGCCAGAGAGAAGGAAATCTCCTCAAATGGATTTCACCATGGAGGCCATAAGGTGACCTTTGTAAACAGTACAGAGGTTTATGGCGTATTAACGAAGCGAGGAAACTGAGATGATCAACAACATTGTAGTTACTCCACCTATACTAACCCAATTGACAGAGTGAACCAAGAAGGAAGCCTTTTACAGAATTAAAAAATAGTTCCCAAAACATGAAATCTTTTGCAACAAGGCACTAAAGTAATACTTGCAAAAAATGTGACAAAGCCAATATCTTTTTGTCCTGAATTTACGACGTTGTTATGGTGTGGCAAAATCCAATACAACACATTACTAAATAACACTTACAATATTTTCAAGCATAGTGGTGCTGCATCATTTATGGGTAGGCTTGTAATCATTAAGACTGGGAGTTTTTCAGGATAAAAAAATACATGTAATGACTTGAAAATCCTATGGCAAACCTAAAAGGGTGGTCTAGCCAATGATTCAAACAACCAGTTTGACAGAGCCTTGAGAATTTTGAAAAGAAAAATGGGAAATGCTGCGCAATCCAAGTGTGTAAAACTTCATTAGACTTACCCAGAAAGACTCACAGCTGTTAATCGCTGCAATGGGCTTTAACAAAGTATAGACTCGGGGCTGTGACATACTTAAGTAAATTAGATATTTCTATGTTTCATGTTCAATACATTTGCAAGCATGTTTTCACTTTGTCATGATGGGGTATCTGCATGTAGAGGGTAAGAAAACAAATAAATGTGTTGTATTATTGAATTCAGGCTGTAACACCGAACAAATGTGGAATAAGTCAAAGGCGTGGAATACTTTTCCTGAAGGCACTGTAGATATTGGACACCGGAATCCCCACTCTTCCACCAGCGAATAGCCTTGAAGCCACAGCTCGTCTCACAGGCTCGATTTTCCCCAGGGGAGCATGCGAAATTACAGGTCGGTATTGTGACCTGCGCTACATGCTTACAGTGAACACACAGCAGCTTTTTGGGCATGTTTGTTAATTTCTTTATAACAAAATCGGGCAACCAAGTCTGGCTCTTTACCAATGGGGTCAAAAGTCAACAAGAATGTTTGTATTCCACAAATTGTGGTTCTGAGTTTGAGCAGGGAATACTTGATGGACATTGAATACTGACTCGGCGCAGAGTATTGGCAGTTAATTTGAAGTAATATGGAGTCATTCTCTAAACTGTCTGGCTAGCTAGCTAACAAAACATTTACATACCAGATACATTCTTCAAATTCATTATTTTACACTATCTTATCACAGCACTGCAAACCATGGCTGACCAACTCCTGGACCAACTCCTGACCAACTCCCTGACCAACTCCCTGGACCAACTCCCTGACCCAAACTCCCCTGACCAACATGGTGACCCAACTCCCCTTGACCAACTCCCGACCAACTCCCTGACAAACTCCCTGACCAAGCTCCCTGCACCAACATGGTTGACCAACTCCCCTGCACCAAACGGCCCTGACCAACATGGTTACCAACTCCCTGACCCAACTCCTCTGACCAACTCCCTGACCAACTCCCTGGACCCAATCTCCTTGACCAACATGGTTGACCAACTCCCTGACCAACTCCCTGAACCAACATGGCTACCACTCCCTGACCAACTCCCTGACCAACTCCCTGATCAACTCCCTGACCCGAACTCCCTGACCAACTCCTGACCAACTCCCTGACCAACTGTCCACTGATCAACTCCAGACAACTCCCTGACCAACTCCACTGACCAACTCCAACTGTCCAACATGACGACATCACACTGACCAACTCCTGACCAACTCCCTGACCAACTCCCTGACCAACCTCCCTGACCAACTCCCTGACTAACTCCTGACCCACACATTGGTTGGACCCACTCCCCTGGACCAACTCCTGGACCAACTCCTGACCAACCTCCCTGACCAAACTCCCTTGAACTTTACCCCATCGATAAGAAGGTTCATGTCCATTCCAGTATTCTGATTCCTTAATTCTATGGGGTGTTTTCGTCGTCTGCCAGGAGACTGAGGCTGTCTGTAGGTAGTTAGTAGTATTATACTAGTATGCTGATTCCTTATGGCCTTACCCTATCCCTCTGGAAACCTCATTGTCACTATATCATTAACTTTTGGAAGGGCCGTAGGTTTTGCTATACGTTATTATTGTGTCTCACACTTACAGTCAGGCAGGTTAGGTCTCATTGAAGATACCTTTTAAAACTAGTGTTGAATATCAGAAGCAATTTCAACATGTCCCTACTATTAGCTCCATAAATGGTAGCAGAGTTAAAACCTACTACACAAAGGATCCTGGCTGTGGCCTGCTGTGGCTGGTACTGACTGTCCTGTCCTGCCCAACCTGATGGATATGAGTAGAGATGACTGTACTTGTCCTGTACCGGCCACCTGGTGGATATGATAGAGATGACTGTACTGTCCTGGTCCTGCCACCTGGTGGATATTCGATAAAATGACTGTACTGTCCTGTCCATGCCACCTGGTGGATATGATAAGATGACAGTACTGGCCTGTACCGCCACTGGTGGAAATATGATAGAAGGATGACTTACTGTCCTGTCCTGCCACCTGGCGTGGATATGATAGAGATGACTGTACTGGTCCTGTACCGCCACCTGGTGGATATGCATAGAGATGACTGTACTGTCCTGTACCGCCACCTGGTGGATATGATAGAAGCATGACTTACTGTCCTCTACCGGCCACCTGGGTGGAGTATGATAGAGATGAATTACTGTCCTGGTTACCGCCCACCTTGGTGAATATGATAGAGATGCTGTACCTGTCCTGTGTACCGCCACCTGGTGGATTAATGATAAGATGGACTGTACTGTCCTGTCCTGCCACCTGCGTGGATATGATAGAGGATGACTGTACTGGCCTGTACCGCCACCTGGTGGATATGATCTAAGATGACTCTGTACTGGTCCTCTACCGCCACCCGGTGGATATGATAGAGATGAACTGTTACTGTCCTGTCACCTGGTTGGATATGATAGAGATGAATGACTGTCCTGTACCGCCACCTGAGTGGAATATGATAGAGATGAAGGTACTGTCCCCTGTACCGCCACCTGTGGATATTGATAGAGATGACTGGTACTGTCCTAGTCCTGCCACCTGGTGGAATATGAGAGAGATGAATGTACTGTCCTGTACTGCCACTGCGTGCGATAGGATAGAGATGACTGTACGTCCTGCCACCTTGTGGATATGATAGAGATGACTGTGACTGTCCTACCGCCACCTGCGTGGATATGATAGAATGACTGTACTGTCCTGTCCTGCCACCTGGTGGATATGATAGAGATGACGTACATGTCCTGCCACCTGGTGGATATGATTAGAGATGACTGTACTGTCCTGTACTGCCACCTGGTGGATATGAATTAGAGATTACTGTACTGTCCTGACTGCCACATGTGGATATGATAGAGATGACTGTATGTCCTGTTCCCTGCCACCTGGTGGATATATAGAGATGGACTGACTGTCCTGCCACCTGTGGATATATTAGAGATGAATGTACTGTCCTTACGCCACCTGTGAATATTGGATAGAGATGACTGTACTGTCCTCTACCGCCATCCTGGTGATATGATAGAAGATGACTGTACTGCCTCTACGCCACCTGGTGATATGATAGGATGAATGTAACTGTCCTGTACCGCCACCTGGTGAATATGATTGAGATGACTGTACTGTCCATTCATCTCTTCTCGG